>NW_023616272.1:0-60001 GCF_013339695.2 Rhipicephalus sanguineus
CTACTATACAAAAATGAAGATAAACTTACATTTCATGCAAGAAATCACTCCTCTGGAGAACCTTGTTGAGTATTTGCAACATTCCATCCTTGCTAGCATTCCTGGTCACTGCCTGTAACATAAAAGTACCGTAAATGCCCTACTTTTTTCAAGGAGTGGTAAACAAGAATACTAAATGCCCCTCAACTGCGCTCTCTTTGTCTCGTCGCATACTTTTGGTAAAAAAAGGTTAGCCCATTAACAAATAAAATGGTAGTCAAACATCGAATTTCAGGGCCGAACCACCACCTTATGACATCAATATGACTTCACAAAATTTCAAAATAAATTGCCATGTTGCATTAATGGTGAGGAACAAGTCAGTACAAATACCATGAATCCCAATTCTATTTACTTCATTATTGGCTAATCTTGTAGGCAGTTACACATGACTTCATACATTCCAGCAAAATCATTGGAGCTCGTGTACATTCCATAACATGCACCACCATTTGCATTTGACTTACAGTCTGATCAGTGACGACATTTCGATGGCTCGTTGGCAGTGACGACTTTATGCCCTAAGTATAGCAAACCTTAAAATGTAACATATTTTACTGCTCATAACTTCCACCCTACTACTATTCAAACCCTGCTATTAAAAGTTGCTTTCAGTTTTACTTTTATGAATGTCACTTTCGACCAAAAAAAAAAGTTAAATTCGCATAAATTTAGTTCTAATCCTTCAAAATATCGTGCAAGGAAGTTGAATCATGAAAAAAAGCGAATTTTTCTTGATAAAATGTGACATATACTATTTGAACTATTCGATTAGAAATTATTCGACCAAAGCTTCAAAACTCACTTCAAGCCAGCAATTTACTATTCTCCCATCCCTAAATATGATCCCAGTTTGTCGGGGGTGGGGAAAAAAACTTTTAATTAGACCTGAGCAGAGACTGTCGAAATACACTGAAACCTCGATATATTGAACACGGATATAACGAAATATCGGTTATAACGTATTAAATGAACAATAGTCTTTCAATACATACAGTGTTAGGAATATACATTTATAACAAATTTTCTGATATAACAAAGTTATTTTTGTGTGAGATGTAACTTCGTTATAATGAGGTTTGAGTGTACACGATGTCGCAGGCAGCTAGTGTGGAAGTTAGGAGACTGCGACACCACTCGTTTTTCATTTAAAGACGATAGTCTTTCTTGGGATACTTAAACGGAGAAATTTTGGTCTGTCTTTCTGTTTGTCGGCACGTTACTCGATTCAGCCACTCGGCCAAAGTTGAACCACTTGCCCAAGGGCCAGCCATCTTGAACGGCTGACTAGGTTCATACTTGTGTACACTGTCGATCAAAAAGCAAACACTGTGCATATCTGAGGCGCAACATCACTAGGTAAGTATTAGGTGGTGTGTTCCTTTAATAGAAAATGCATACATACGTAATTCTAAAGACCCTAGATTCTTAAGCTGCGCTGAAAATGCTACTGCGCTGAAACTTGCCTTCCTCTGTGCCCTCTGCACGAGCTCATTGTTGTATTTCAATTTCGGTTCTGTATTGCACTGTACGAATGCCATGTGGCGCCGCTCTGGCATTCCTGTTTTACCCAGGCGACGTGTAAATAAAAGAGTGTGTGGAGAGTACTCGTTGAGTGCGGACATTTCTTCTGCTTCAGCGCTTCGCGCCAAACCGCGTGTTCGGGCTGGCTGGCGTCCCCACCGGTCGCGTTGGTCACCGCCGGTCTTCGCCTGCTGCTGCATCGAGACTACCAGCCCGCAACACAGCACTCATGTTTCCCGACGTATTGCCAGATGGCGTCCATATCTCACGCAGCGCCTCTTCTATCGTCTTTAGATGACATTTGCAGCGAAGCACGCAGATACGCGGCCAATTTTTTTGTGCCCTCTTCTAGGTAACAAGCTCTCTGCACATGACGAAGCTCACATTTCTACCGTTACAGGAGTGTAATTTACAAACACATATTAAGCAAGTATTCCTCTCTAAGAAAGTATGTCCTCTCTAAAGTAAGGCCAGTTTAAGTTGCAAAAAAGTTTTGCAGGTACCATAACAGATTTATCAATCAACGTTCCTCACCTTTTGAAACAACTCATGAGCAATGCTGCCTACAAGCATGGTCACATTGGATCCATCAACGTCACGAAATTTGCTTGCAAGTACACTTTTACGGGTGCAGAACAGAGAGGCCACTACTGTAGTGCTATTTACAAGCATGTCGGGATATGTCACAATGAAGCCACCTTCACTGTCTATATTTGCAGTCCTCCCTATGAACTTGGCATGAATGAAGATGACATCGCCAGGGCAGACCTTTTCATTTTGCCTAATTTCAAGGAGAAGGAAAGATGAAACAGTGATAATGTCATCATATAACCTCATTGCCGCTTATTTAAGGGGCCCTGCAACACTTTTTCATCATGGTCAGAAAACGCTGCCGATCGGTAGTCGAGGCGCCCGAGAACACGTGAGCCAAACATTATAGCGCAACACGTGGCCTGGAATTTACAATTCTCAAAGTCAGCTAAAAATCGCTCCTTCTCTCTACAAATGATGCCATATACCCAAATTCACAGGCATTGGCTGATTTGAGCATCGTTGGCTGCATGGTTACTGCGCCCACCGCGGGAGGCCGCCAGGTGCCTGCGTGTGCTCTCACTATCTCACTGAAGGTTAGCCACGCATTCAAAGAAAAAAGAAAGTGTTCAAGGTCATGACGCACGCGTGACATGACTCCTTTCCCCCGTGCCATGCCTCCCTGCTTAGCTTCCAGCGCATTCATCGAGACGAGAGAAGAGAGAAAGCAATTACAGCGTGCGACAAATCTCTGTAACTCTGCTCGTACTTGACGGATTCTAAAAATTTTTGCAGCGGTTGATTCGTGAGGTAATAAACTCCTTCAGTGAAGCCATTCGATGGTTTCTTGGAAAAGTCTTGGAGGGCCCCTTCAAATAGCAAAATAGTGCTACAGAACTCTGCAAGCTGGAGAAGGTTTAACAAGGTTTAGCCCCTAAAATCTCATACGAAATTTCGAAAGAATGATGAAGATGAAAATAGTGAATGTTTTAGAGCTTCCATTTACTCTGCCATATCGTTCTAAAAAATGTGGTCAAAGAATGACTGTAGTACATTTACTGCTTTCGTTGAAAAAATAAATCAATCAAGACACATTCAACATTACAAGATGGTGAAACCTTCGTCAGGTTAAGTTAGCAGGTTATCACCAACTGATTGGTTAATAAAATTGGTGTTCACCTGTCAGCAGCATGAATCTCCCCCCTTTGTCCACATTGCTGAATCATCAGCAACATAATTTAAGCAAAGCACCTCGTACCAAAGAAGCTGCAGGAGACTACAAGCTACCCTCTCCTCAAACTGTGCTTTTTCCTGTTGACTTCAAGCCCTCGCAGCTCAATTATACCTGCCAAGATTGACCGTGTCAGCGCGATGAAGCCGTGCTTTGTGTTTGCTTGACTTGTCCACCGCCAGAAACCCTGCCACTCCTGTTTTTACTCTGGTGCAAACGCTGAAAAGCCAATCATATTGTTTGCATGTATGTCGCCTCAAAATGTGCCATATCTCAAATGCAGGGGTGGCAGACAGCCGTGCTGCGATGCTGCTGCAACCTGTAGCAATGTGCTTATTTAAAACATTATTACCATATTTACTCGATTGTAACGCAACCACTATTGTAACATGAGGGGCGACTTCTCAATGCGTCCAGGGAAAAAAAAAAACAGTTTTGGTATTCGATTGTAATGTGAGGGTCAACTTAGGGTAGCAAAAATCTGAAAAAAAAAAAAAAAAAATCTCGTGTTACATTCGAGTAAATATGGTAACACTTTCAGGCCCACTGATTCCAATTGGAATCACCAATTTTGTAGGTCAGTCAGCAACCACCTGGTAGAAAAAAAAAGGTTGTTCTTCAGATACAACTCATATTTAGCCGCTGCTCCATTGCCAACCTGGTCGACTCAAGATAGTGAGGTTGCATGCGAACAGAGAAATTACAGAAGCGCTTGCGCTGTCCGCAATTCGCTGAGGCTTCTTTTTTCACACTACGGAGGTCGGGCATTTATATCAGTATAGTATAAAAAATTTGAATTTTTGGGCATTGAGTACTATTCTATACCATCAAAATAATTTTTAAGCAATAAATTAATAATTTATGTTACAAATATTATTAATTTTTATCGACAAGTGCGAACATAGATTCTTTACATTCTTTCAGACTACCCTGATCATGCACATCTCAAATTGTAAAAACCAGTTGTCTACATTGAACAGAATTAACTTTCTGAAATGGCCTGAAATGATTAACACATTTCATGCAGAGGATTTAAACTGGCTTGTCCATTGTTTGGACGGTTTGTTGATCGTCAATGGGCTTGCACACAATCGTCAGAACCATTTCAGGGTCCCTTTAATTAAGAAATTTTATTTAATCATGAGGGTACAAAAAATGCTATGAATGGACTTACCAGGACCCTTTTAGCACACACTGAAGCTCCTCTTGCAATCCAGTTTGTTGGACAGTAAGGCGAACACACCCTGGTGTAGTGTAGCTTACATCTTTTACAACAGCCTTTATACTCCGATACACCGGCACAGCATTTATGTCAATGTCGAGGCTGAAATGACAGTTGCATATAAACAAATGCATTTTAATTGCAGCAGCGCAAATTTAGGCCCTGAAGGGATGTCCAGGTAGACCAAAGACATGTTGGCTAATCAAATACCACATTCATATCAAAATAAATTAACTGTCAGACAGCACATCTAATGTCACTTACATCGAATGATATTAAGTAAACTTAGTCATTTTGCCTGCATGCTGTTACACAATGAAAACAAATGTCATTTGAAGATGATGACTGTGACCATGGTCTACTGCGACACGATTTCGGTGAACAAAACTTGCATTAAACAAGTTCATATCCTTGGAACAATTGTTTTAATGTCAATAAAGTTCCTCTAAACAAATACACTTGACCATCTCACACAATGTCACATCTGCACAATGCAAACTAAGTCAAGCCAAGAGCCAAATGAGAAACATGGTAAATGGCATGATGCAGTGTGAACACAGCGAAAATGTTTTTTGTAACTAAACAAATTATTTTTAATTACATAGATTAGAAGATCATAAGTCATTAACTATCTTTTCAGAACATGACTGGCACCTGCACTACGTATTTGGTCCAAATTAAATGCAAAGAAGTTCCATGAGCCCATTCAACTCTAAATGTTTTATCAAATGTCATTACTTTTCCAGTGTGAGAACGAATAAATGACTGTGCGAATGGATGTCATTCAATGTAAATTACGCTAGATTTGCTGTGTCACAGGCGTATATAAATTGAAAATGCAAAAACATCACTTAACAAGCTACCAAACACAGCAGCATGAGTGCAAATTCTGGAGATGATATGCTCGTAGAAGTAAAAAAAAACACTGGTGCAACTCTTACAGAAAGACTACGTGGTTTTACCAAATAGCTACACAAGCAGACAGGCAACTGAAAATTAGTGGTTTCCTTTCATATTCCCACAACAATATTAATTTTAATAAATAAAAAACAGATCCTACTCATCTCTCCACACATCACCGCAGTGCTTTTTGCATACATGCACATACAGGGTGTTTCAAGAAATGTGTCCAAAAATCCTCAAAAATCAGGAAAATGCGATATTTGCTCGCTGCCTTCACAATTACTTTTTCTGTAGCGGCAGGCATCTTAAGATGGTTAAAGACATCATTTGGGACAGTAATTAAGAAAGTTAAATTAAATTAATTAACTTTTTAATTAGTGGAGTTAGGCAGCTATGTCATATGGGAGAATTGAAGTTCTTCATGCAAAGAACCCATAGCAGCTTTGAGACAACAGAAAAAGCAGCCTCTAGTAACTATTCTGGCGTAATAAAATTCAACCAAATTCAACAGCAAAACCGAAACCGAAGCACAGACGAGTGCAACAAGCTGACGAACAGAATGACTCAATTGTTCAAGACAATGATTACAAAGGTGTAGTTGTTCTGCGTTTGTTAACATATGTGCACCATGTGTGCTATATTTATAAGCGCAGCCTGCACACACACACACAGTGAAGTCGGTTGATGGTTGCTATAACGACGCTCACTCATCCTGTATGTCTCAGAAGAATACGGCAGTTGCGCCCTTCCATATTTCAGTTTCGCCTCTGAAATTTGGTTAAATTTCATTACTTTGCAATTACTACTAGAGGCCGCTTCTTCGAAATCTCAAAGCTGCAATGGGTTCTTCGCATGAAGGACTTCAATTCTCCCATTTGGCATAACTGCGTAACTTAACTAATTAAGAAGTTAATTATTAAACTTTCTTAACTACTGTCCCAATTGATGTCTTTAGTCATCTTCAGATGCCCGCGGCTACCATAAGAAGTAATTGTGAAGGCATCGAACAAATATTGCATTTCCCTGTTTTTTGAAGATTTCAAACACACTGTATATTTCGAACACACACTGTATATTCCAGGTCAGAAGCATACATAAATAAGATGCTGTGCAAATCCAGAGGAAGTTATAATTAGGGCACTCTGGTCTATTTTTCCACAACCATTTGACCAGAACAAGTGTTTTCAAATCAAGGTCACTTTGCGCATTCAAGCTCCTGCACATCACAGGTGTACTAACCTTTCGTGTCCAAGATCGAAGTCGTCATCTAGTCCCCAGTCGTCCACAGCAATGTCCTTGGCACATGCCAAGTCATCGTCAGCGCAAATTTCTTCAACAGTCAGGTTTTCCGAGCCACCTTGCCAAAACGGTTGCAAGGAAGCCTTCTCTGGGAAGTTTTCTATAGTTGCTAGCACTGGCAAGGAATGAACAACGCTGGCACTAGTACAGTTTTTCGAGTCCCGAGCAAGCGATGGGCGCTTGATATCGACACTAACGCAGCTGTCGACTTCGTCCTCAAGTTTTCTTTTTGTTTGCGGCAATGTCCCAGTTATTGAAGATACACTCTTGGGCGATTGTTTGACTGGTGAGCTTCTCAGCCTCAATGACTTTGGCAATGTCCTTTCTACGACGGTCTCTGCGTCCAAATGCTTTATTGGGCTCTTTACAGATGACCTGCCTATGGACGTGCACTTTGCCAGTGTAGGCTTGCAGGAGCGCTCACACGGTGTCGGAGGCACAAAGTCGTCATCACTCAGGTCAACAACCTCCAGCATTAACGAAGGTGCACCTTTCTTCCCAATGTTTGGTTCATTCCAAGTGGACTGTTTCAAGCCCTAAAAAAAGAAGGGGGGGGGGGGTGATTGGAAAAAGTTATGCTCACACATCTGCAACAGGCTGTTAAAAACATTGCTGCCCTTACAATCGTGCAAGAACTTCCCCGACAAGCTGCATGTGCCCACTGGAAACTATTTTTACCTTGTTGAAATAGCCAGACAGCAGTCTTTGGCCTTTGCCTAGCGATGTCTGAAATATATAAAAAGTTACTGTCAGCAGAAACCAGGCCACAAGACAAACAGGAAGGCACAAACATGAATTTCATGCACACAGATTAGATGTGTCTGCAAGATGTAAGCAGTTCAGTTTGCAAACTCTGGCATATGCTAATACCTGTGCCACACAGGTGCAGGAAATGGCGTTAACTTCTTAATGCCTTAAGGTTTAATGCAATTTGCATGGTGCCACATGGGCAAACCAAATGGCATTTGCCATAATGCCATACATCACCTAATGCCTTTGATAAAACCCATTCGACTGAGAAATGCAAGCTCTCAACATCAAAGCTTGCTCACTGCAGTACAAATGGCATCTACCATGTCAAAAATATTTTATGCATAACTTTTAACAAATCGCCTGTTATTTCCCACTTGCACTATAGGAAATGTACTACAGCATTGCAACGGCTTCGATATGACAGGCGCCGAACGGGGTTGCAGGCTTCGGATTCAACTTGCACTGACCGAGGTTGCTGTGATCAGTTGCAATCTTGTAAAATACAGGAACAAACTCAAGCTAATGGCCCCATAGCATCCTTACATATACATTTAACTATCCCAGAACGCAGGTTAGAGTTGTTAAAATGCGTGTTTATATTTCATTATTAACCTAAAATTGTTCATTTCAAAACTCGCCGTTATCGACATCATCTGGTCAAATGCCATTACATTTAGACGTGTGGCAGCTCTGCCATAAAAAATGTCAGTCGGGAACTTAACTACTGAATGTCATTTCTAGTGCCGTGTAGCACAGGTATAACTCACCCCACAGCTGTTACTTTATTTTGTGCATATGCACCAGAATGGAAGATGCTGGCCTCTTTGCTAGCAAAGAATGCCACTTATTGCGTGCGTGCAGAGTGTGTGTGGGAGGGGCAGGGGGATCTTTTGTTCAGTAGTATGGACAAAAATCTGTATAAGTCAACCTGTGAGTTTCGCACCACAGTGTACCGACTTTTTAAGAATGTGCCTGAACCATGATCTTAATCGCATAATACATGTCGAAAGCCCTGCTTTAGGCATGGCGTAATGAGGGACTCCACATAATTTCTACGTGCGCCTTCTTTAGAATGCAGCCAAGATCGAATGCATGACTTCGATTTCAGTAGCAGCCAGATAGATCATTAGAGACCATCGTTTTTCATAATTATGCCATTTTATTCTTTTTATATCTTGTTTTCCTGTTGGGCGAGGAGCAGGTTAGCACCCACAAACACAAACTTCTCAGACTTCAAATTATTTCTCTCTGCGCACGAGCTTCAACCTATTCCATTTTACGTGAAATTGGCATTGGCGCATTCGGTGCAGAGTTGTTCGTAACGTGTTACAAGTAGTAGATTACTTGCAATCAATTACATTTTCTTGTAATTTTGTAATATAATCGATAACTTTTCTGAAACTACAATGTTTTGGGTAATTCAATTATTTTCTTGTAATTGATTACCAGTAATCAATTAGTTTATTTTTCCAAAATGAAGTTGTAACCAATATACTACGGCAGTTCTAATCCTAAAAATTATGCGACCGTTCTTTAGGGACCACTGTCCTGCCAGATGGGGGGTCCCTACAGAGCCTATTTTTTTCACCTCTTCCTTGGCCTTACTAGCAACGCCTTACCCGAGCGCCAGCAACAGCGAAGCACAACGCTTCATAGAGGACATGGACACTAGCATTAAAGCACTGCGCAATTAGGAGCTAGTGTGCAAGGTGTTCCTATGTTATAATACCACCCTTTCCTCCAGCGCATGCATTGAGAGAGTGTTCAGTGTAGCAGCTGACCTCTTAACGAGGAAGAATCAAGAATCAGCAGAAGAACGAGAATCAGCAATGACAACTTTGAAAAACAAATCCTGTCAAAAGTTAGCAACGTGCTATATCACAGAAGCCACACTAAGCCTCCCAGCCTTCATGCAAGCCTCAATCCTTCTCTCTACCATGCAAGCAACAGTAGTTTGTTGTAGTTTGGGTAAACTTGTGTTATGGCAATAAAATGTTGAAGGAAAGTAACGCAAAAGTAACCGATTACATTTGTAATTGCTTAGTTACTTTACTGGGTCTGTAATTGACCACTGTAATCAATTAAATTTTAAAGGACGTAATTGTAATTGCTTACTTATTTTCTGTAACGTGTACAAGTCTGATTCGGTGTCACATAAAACATTTCACATGCCCAGAATAAAAGGACAATACCGCGATACTTTATGAGCTAACAAACACAGCACAGAACCAAACGCGTTAACTTAGACAAAACCTTCTGTTTGTCACGGAAACATCGCACTTTCGGAGCGTGCTGTCACTATGCGTGCCCAAAATTTTGTTTTCCCATCCAGATGGCACATATCCACTCTGGGGGATTGGCCACGATTTGGTCACCTGAACGTACACTCTTTAACTGTTCTTCGAGTTTCAAGGCGATTCTTCAACCGTTCCATGTAGCTGCATGTTTCAAGCACTAATCTCTTGTGGTTCCGAGCGCCAAAACAAGAGACAATTCCAAACGTACGTATATTCGAGGTGTTCCACGTCGTTTATCACTAACTGTACGCAGTTTAAATTATAAAATTCGAGTCGTCATTAGTGTTCGTTAAGCTGCGCAGTGGGAACGCTGGTAGCCTCTCTCACCCAAGTACTTGCGCCGATATCAACGAAAGACAGCTATTTTTTTTTTGTTGTTGTTGTTGTTGAATGTGCTCAGCTAGATCCTGCCAAGCAGTCACGCAAATATTAACAAAATACCACTACAGTCTATTAATATTATTCAGCTAGAGCGTTGCGTTCGACTACAAAAATTCGGTTTACGGAGGAACTTGCATGCTGATTATTGAAAGGCGTTACAACGCGTTGGCACACAGTGATAGCAGCCGTAGTGAACCTTGAAAACATCACCTGCTTTTTCGGTTTCATTGTGCCTCCAGTATTCGCACGTCTCATCATTACGAACGAGATCACGAAATCTTCACATTATTTCCAGCTGTTCCCGCCATTTAGAGAAACGCGCCAATCGAGGTGCTGATGATGATGACATTTTTGGTTCCGCGGCGCTACGGGTCTTTTGATCACTTTTGAAGAATTTCGAGTGAATGTCAAAATTTTTTAATCATTAAAATGACAGAGTTATGTTGTACACCAAACTCTCAATGCACAGTTGGTCCGGTTTTACTATGGAAAGTATGATGGCAAGCTTTTACAAATGCTGTTATTATTAGGCAGAGACTGCTGCGCCGCGCGGCGCACGAGCCATGCCCACACAGAAGCGACATTTGTTTTCGTGGCCACTACAGGGAGCGACCGCCGCGCCGCCATCCGATAGCGCCTGAAACGCGCTTCTGGGCACTTTTTCTCCCTGAAGACGGCCGCTGGCCTAGGTACTGAGGAGGAGAACGCCCCTAGCTCCACTTGTCCCTAAACGCGCTTCGCGCCGGTGTCAACTGACGTCAAGGTAAGTTCTTGCATTCCTTGTTCTGCGATGTTTTCTACGCGCGACGATGAAATTTCTCCACGCAGTACGCGTCTCTACTTAGAACTATTTTCAGCGTGACAGTTTTTGTATTTTCTTGTAGCCTGGGAACACCGTTCAATTGGTGCGACAGAAACTTATGCAGCTTCCGTCTCACGCATTGTATGGAAACGGTTGAATACCGCTTGTAGTTACTTTCTTGCCCTAGAGTTGAACTAGTAAAAGGTTTGTGACACACACTTATGAGAACGAATGCAATAAGCTAGGTCTTCGCTTGTACATTAGTGTGCAAAAAAGCGTTTATTTGCGCAGGTGCCCATGCTGCGAGTGCAGTCGTAACGCTTTGACGTTGGATCCGAGCCCATGGAGAAAGTTGGAGCTGTAGAGCTGTATGTAAGTACACTTTGTGCGTGCATATTCTTCGTTTGACCATTGTGAAATATGTCAGAAGTGGTGTACTAATCAGTGCACAAAAATTGATCTGCCAACGTTAAACAAAAAGCATTTAATAATGAGCCGTAGCGTCCCCCCTTCACTGCTCATGGGCTTTTTTTCATTAGCTTAATGGGCACAGCCACTGCTCTGCCAAGAAGCCAGACATGAAGTTCAAGGGGACACAGCTTTTCCATCGGTCTGGCTTTAATGAGGGCAACTTGCGCTGTGATTCAAAATTTTATTTTCAAGCCATTGTTCAAAGCTTTACAGGAGGCTAACACATACAATAGGGCTCTCGTGGTTCATAGGGCTCTCGTGGTTCAAAAACCGTGGGCAGGACCGCTCAAAGTAAAAGAAATCTAGGCCGAAGGTTTACAGGTTAGTATGATTGAAAATTGGGCGAGTTGGTAACAATTCATAGCTGGTAGAGGCAAAACAGTGCGAAATAACAGAGACCAAGGACGAGTAGACACGACATGAGTGCTGACTTTCAACTGAAAAGTTTATTGAAGAAACATCATAATATACTCTTACTGCACATGCTCTTACAAGGCAAGAAACTCATGACGACGTCATGGCATTGAAGTGGTGTTCGCAGCCAAGAATAAAGTTGGTGATATCTGCACAGCAGTGCGGAAAAAGGCCCAGTGGTGAAGGATTCATATTCCATTAAGCACACGAATGTTTTTGTGCCATTGGCATTGTGTACACCCTTCACGTGTGGAAGTGTTTACATTGGGCAATCGGGGCGACGCGTAAACTCGCAACTGAGGGAGCATCAAAATTCCCCGAGAGGTAATGTTTGCTCGACGCACTTGGCAATGCACTGCCAAGATTGCGGGTACACCGCAGAATTTTCTAGAATGAGGATTCTTTTCCGCCACCACGACCAGTTGACACGTGAAATCTTCGAGGCCCGCAAAATACAGAAGGCAGGGCATAACTGTGTCATTCAGTCTTCAATAGCCCTCCAGGAAAAGGAAATTTCCTTTTTAGATGCTTGTAATCGTTAACAGTGCTAAGATTACTAGCAAGAGCGAGCCAAAGAGCCCGGATGAAAGCATGCCAGTTTCATTACCATCTGCTATTGCCATGTATTAGCATGGCTCTTATGACAAAAACCGACATTCCGGAATATTTTCTGGCTGTTTTAGGTCAGCAGTTAATGTACAAGCTTCCTAAATTCTTCCATTGCATGCTATGTTCTATCATAAATTAGAGGCTCAAGACATCAAGTACATCAACAGTTTCTTCCGTTGTTTGTTATTGAAAACATGTTGTAGGGATGGGTATGTTTCTGTATGAGATAGATTTTGCACATACCGCAGATCCATATATGCTCAAATACTGCAGAAAGTTTCAGTATTATCGTCACCATCTTTCAAAGTAGCATTTGGCGTTGTTAGTTGCCTAGTTTCTGAAGGAAGAAGAAAACTGGAAAGTGAGTTCCTGGACTCCAATCTCAAAGGTGATGCTTTACCTCCATGCACATTCATCGACGTTCGAAAAAAAAAAAAATGACAAATTCGCATAAGATCTGCATATTTTTGTTGGAATCCTTCGGTATTACCTTTCATGTTAACTAGTTTATTTGTATAGGGAGAGGCTGCTCAATTACCTTGTCCGGAATCGGTGCACTGAGTTTATGTGCTATGCTTAATTTGGCAGTTGCAGGGTGGTAAGGCATAGCCTTTCAGATAGCAGACTTGTCTACCATCTTTCTGGTGCTCCTGCCACGGGCGGAAGACAATTAAATCCTTGTGAAATGTTTGCCGAAGGTTCAACGGTGTGCACACTAGCATGTCCCAACCGATCAGGACAGAAGATAGTCAACAAGTTTGGAGAAAATGTGCAAATTCTGCATGGTGCATTCACATTTCAGTGGACATTTGTTGGCTGGCGCATCCTCTTGCCAAAGTCCAACATCAGGGGAAAGTGCAGTGCTGCATGTCTGGAAAAAAAGTTCATTGACTAAACACCAAGCGATGTCTGCCAAGGTGTCGAGCTTTCAAAGTGCAAAGAGAGAGTAAGCTTGCTCTAACAAACATAGCAGTGGTTATGAAAATGATAATGTGCATTTGTAAGTACATACTGTCATAGTGCGCTCGGTACAAAACAAGTAACCAACTAAGGCATGCCGAGTTTTAAATAGCATAGGTGTATTATGTCCGGTACCGCCTCACACAAGAAACGCCTGCTGGTGTGCCATACCCTTCTACCTATGAATTCGCAGCAATTGGGGACCTATTAATTGCACTTGCAGCAGTTGGGGACCTATTAATTGCACCGTGGCACTGATAACGATGTAGTCTTTCTAGAACAAATGGCTCGGCAGCTACAAAAGTGGGCTTGCTACGAAACGTATAATGCAGATGGCACTTTCATCGGTACTAAAGGTTTTGAAAACGTGCAAATGCTTCACAAGCTTGCCTTCGGATGCGTGAACATTTCTAAAGACACCGTGTGTTTCACTTATAAGGATTTGTGCAGGTGGTATAAATAACCATTGCAGCATCGCAGAAAGTGTCAAAAACATGCTTGGAAAATGTTCCGATTTGTCGTAATTTCTGAAACATAGGGTAAGCTGCTGCATGCATATGTTTGACTGACTTCATTGTGAGTTTTGCATGCAGGACAAAATTAGCATTCTGGTAATTCCATAACCAGGTCACAATTGTGAGACATACTGTTGTGGAGGAACTCGTTGATTTTGCCTACCCGGGATTCCATAAAACACCTAAATTTAATTGCACTGTGTGGGACAATATCAACTGTTCAGTTGCACCTGCTTTTGGCTGTTACAAGTTTAGTGCTGTTTACCAATGTTTCGCTGCTGCGCTTATGTGTATTTTGTGGTTGAAATTGCTTTAATTTTAAAGGAGTACTGACACGATTTTGAGACATCGCAAAAGGGACATTTTTGGTTTCCTTGGTATGCTGTGTCAACGATGTCCACACACCGGAGTCGGAGAACACGTATCAAATATTTTAATTTGACTTTGAAGTTTTCGTCGCTGAGCATCTGCAAGCCAGCCACAGTGCAATGGGCATTATCCTGACGAGTCAAGACAGTTCCCCCGAGTTTGCAAGTTCTGCATCCTGCATGCAGCCTATATCGTAGAAATCACTGTCAGGGTCACTGGACAACAATTAACTTATCGTTGTTTATGTCCACCACGGGCAGATGATGGATTTGCCTCTAGTACGTCGCGAGTTTCTGTATCCCTGTGACATCACACTGCTATGAAACGTCACCGAGAAGCCGCCCCCTCGATATCGAAACCAAAAGTGTCTTTTTAAGGTAGCGATAAATAAAATACATACGATGCATTCCCAGGCACCACAATACTCGTTTTAGGTTTCTCGACACCAGTATTTTTATTTAGAGCATCAATCCGAAAATTTTTAAAATTCATGTCAGTACTCCTTTAACATATCTTTTTTCCTGTCTGTACTCATAAGTAACCTCAACTCACTTGGTAAGAATCTTTAGCACATAAGCGACACAAGGACGAAAAGGGAGGGACAACGTCTGCACTAACTTTCAACGAAATGGTTTATTGCACACAAGGCACTAATAGACACAGTGGTGGTGCCCTAGCGATTCACCAAGATGCCATGCTGAGAGATATGTCTTTTAGATGTGAAGCATCTTATAGCTGAGTTCAATCCGGTGGTGGTGGTGGTGTGCGGCGTGACCACCCTTACTGCGCATGCGCAAGCCCTCTCCACACACCTCCTCTCCCTCTCCCCCTTTTCCTCTCCACTCGCCCTCTGAAACGCGGGCTCTACATGCCGAAACGCTGCTTCGCATCGCCTCATGGTCCCCTTTAGCAGGAGATGGTGTGATTTTTTTCTGTTTTATTTTGACAAAATATATGGCACACTATAATCACTTCGCGAACTACTACACATTCAATACAGTTAATTCTTTATTCGAGAAGGATAGTTGCGGAGTGCTAACACAATTGGTACCCACTTTTACAATTTTTGCAGCTTCTATTATCAGTCTCGTTAGTTCAACTCTATTAGCTTATGAAACCTTTGTGTCCTGAAAGAAAGGTTCATACTCTCATGCCCTACACTGTGACGCCAGCCATCCATTGTTGCATTTGTTCACAAGATTACAGTGCTCTCTTAACCTATCATTCATGCAGTGGCCCATTTCCTGACATACCACTTACCACATGAAAGAGGTATCTGATAAACGACAGCTTCTCAGCATGTCCTATGTCGCTTTGTGCAAGCAATTGTCTTCTTTGGTGCTTGACTACTAATTCTGCAAATCGATTTCAGCTTGCATGGAGCTGAAAAACTACTTGTACATTAGCACGTGATGCCATCCTTTCCATAACTGTAGTTGGATAGCGTAACAACTCAACAGGACACACAGCACATGGGAAAGGTTCACAAACAATGCGTCGCACAAACAGAAGTGTAAGTCGTAAAAGGCTTAAATTAGGAAGTACCGCTCCATTGCTCTAGTTGGCTGTTCCAACAGTGATGTCTCTGAAAAAAGAATAGCTGATGTGCCATACTTGCACAAAATTTAGCGTTACATAATAAGGTTGGTGTCACATACAAATGTGCAAATAGTTTTCCAGCTCTATGAAAGCTGAAATCAATTTGCAGTCAAGCACGGAAGAAAACGATATAGGATGTGGTTTGCGGAATGTAGACAAGCTGTTGCTTATCAGATACCTCTTTTCTGCAGTAAGCAGTATGCTGGGCAAACAAGCAGCTGCATGAATGATAGGTTAAGATAGCATTGTAATGTGTGAACCTTTCTTGCAGAACACAAAGGTTTTGTCAACCAACAGAGCTGAACTAACGAGGTTTATAATACTATTTGCTGCAGGAATTGCAAAAATTGGGTACCAATCGTGTTAGCACTCTGTCCCTGTCCTTGTCGGATAAAAAAATCTGCTTTCTTGATTGTGCAATAGTTCGTTAGTTGATTAGTGTTACGTACGTCTTGTAAAAATGAAGCAGAAAAATACAAATCTCTGTGCATGGCTTCTTGGTGCAGTGTGAGGGCACCAACACTGTATAAATGTTTGCCTCGTGTGCAATAAACGATTTTGTTTAAAGTTAGCGCATGTGTTGTGTCTCTCCATTTTTCTCCTCGTGTTGCTTATGTGCAAAAAATTCTTAGTATGTTGCCAACTAGGCTGAATTTTTCCCTAAACCTCTGTCACCCTGTGCTGTATCGTCTGTTGTCTTTTGACCAAACTGTAGCCTCTTGTTTTTTTTTGGTATGCAGGTGTATGTGCATGCTTGACTGAAACATTTTTTTAATATGCCTTTTGTGTGCAAGATGAAATTAGAATTCCAGATATTCCCAAAACCACAATACGATTGTCACACACAGTGCTGTGGAGGAGCTCGTTAATTTTGCCTACCCTAGATTCTTTAGCATATCTAGATTTACTTCATTAAGTGAGACAAAATCAGCTGTTCAACCGCCCCTGCTTTTGGCATTTACAAATGTTCGACAATTCGACAAAGTATTGCTGCTGTGCTTGTGCGTTTGCCAAGTCAGCCTTCCGATTTTTGTTGTGGTGATACATGCCTGCTCGATGGAGACACCTTGTACTTATTGTGCCTTTTGCGTGCAGGTTTTTGGACAAAGTCATCAATTCCATTGCTCTTCCTATGCCAAGTGGCCAGGATAATGGTTGAAATTGCTACAATAAAGGTTATGATCAACAACATTTGTTGAAATTTTGCATTTACTTTTGGAAGCGCAGTATAACGCATTCCATGCAACATTACTAATGAAAATGAGTCGACTTAAAATGCTTATGTTGTCTGGAGCGCAATGAATTAAGCGAGTGCCATGTCGGAATAAACAGCATTAACTAATTCTTTGGACAAAAGAACACCGATTTTGCTGATATGAAAAATTCTTGTACACGGGGTGATGCTGGAGCTGTTTTGACAAGCGTACTTGTCGTCTTCGTGGCTGCAACTTTGAGACAAGTCTTGTCGAAATGTTGGCTCCAGTGACACCCTAGTCAAAGCGTTGTACCATGCCAGCATTTCACAATCAAAAGTTTTAGCTGTTCACTGTTAGCCTGTTACACCCCGGTGGCGCAAGCTGAGGCATTTATTTTATGTCTTTCTTTATGCCTCAACATAACTTCTATCAAAAGTGATAACTAATGGGAAGTCTGCATATAATGGCATCGGATTAATTTCTGGAGCTTCTCTAGCCAGCAAATTTATCGCTCTTTCTGTCTACTCTGTCCTTTTTTGCTATGTTCGCGCGCAGCAAAACCCTGCCAGTATGATAATCCAAAAACGGCAGAAGTTCAGGGGAAGATGGCGGCTTGAAAAGGTGAAAAATTCTTGGACACGGAGTGTCGCTGGAGTCAGCGTTTCGACAAGCAGTCTTGTCTTCTTCAAGGGTAAAAATTGCTGCTGAATGAAAGAATTCGATGCAGAGACCACTATTCGACACCTTTATTTTAGCCAAATGGCGCATAAGTGTTTTAAAATACAGCAAAAATCCCCATATCTCCCGTGGAGCAAAGTCTCTCGATTTCTTTTCATCGAAGCGAGTGGGTCGGCGGCCGTAAATGACGGGAGGCGCTCAAGGATAGCTTTCGGTTTCGGTTTTTGACTGCGCGAAGCGCCACCTGCTTCCTGCAACTGGTGTCATGGAGACTTCCTGTTTAACTTTTTGAAACTCCAAGCGATTGCAACCTTTCCTTGCACTGTTGTACTTGATATTGTGGAATATATATGCGTCTGTGTACGTTATGGTTATATTAGGCACCATCCGGGATATCAAGCATCGAAATCTGATGTGCGACACTTGCGCTTTGCCACTAGAAGGTAAGCAAAACACCACTGCATGCTGCACGACGTTCCTGCTGTCTGCGTAGTGAAGCAAATATGTATCGTCTTTACGGCGACCGCTGTCCTTGCATCTTGGCACGACGTAGGCGGGATCGACTCCTCCCATGTTTATCGTAGAAGAAAGTGAGCCGCGCCAATACGGACACTAGAGAACCAGACATCGTGTCGTCTTTTGACGCTTTTCGTCCCATTAAAGACTGATTCCTACCTCTAGAAACTTTCTCTCGTTCTTTGTGTTTATATTCTGCCCTTTTCACCGGACTTTGAAACGAGGTCGCATTCGTTCAACTGACGCAACGTGCAGAATGTTGCCTTTGCCTTGTTCGCAAAAGAAGATAGTCAATACCACGCCATCGGAGGGGCCCGTGAAGGCATAAAATCCGCCAAAAAGAAATTGACATGCTTCCTGAAGTCTGAAAGGGCTAGGTTATTTTCTGCATCGCAAGAAGCCAGTCACGTGTTTGGCGCTACAGGGGACCCTCCACGGGCTGCTGCGGCTACTATTCCAGCCTTTAAATCCGTTCCACTCCTAGCGCGAGTGCGCCGATACAGCTGTGGCAGACTTGTCTACGATGCTTACATTGAATGCTGCAAGCTGCGTACATTGAAATTGTTTTATTTTTACACGTACATAAAATACGATTCGTGCATGCAGAACAAACAAGGCGTTAAATAGGGCGGCATGGCTCATCTGTTTACAATCTGTTTACAACATCACCACATTGGGAACCAATCGCACTGCTTGCATGAATGGCATTCCCCGCCAAGCGAAGGTGACTGAAGACATAGGTGTAAGTGCAGTATTCATATATTACACTATTTAAAGCCTACTAAGTGACATGGTTTAGACAACCTGTTACCTAAGGACCTGCCAACATTGTGCATTTGTACAGAGCTGTCTATGCTTTCAGCGTGCCTTTAACTTGAGGCATTTAAAATTATTTCCTTATCTTATTATCTACTCCATCTATCTTCTAGCTGCCCTTATCCGGGTGCTCTCATGGCCACTTCCGTAACTGGTATTGGGCGTAAGGCATACCACTGGAAGAGCAGACGCCACCTTTGGTGCAACGTGCTAGGCAGGCTCATGTGGTCATAGTGGCTGCTTAGTCTGCTTTGGGAGCACCAGAGCGAGCTGAAAACAAAACTTTAGAATGCCACCTGCGCTGTAATTCTGAGTGACTGGGGAGGTTTTCCTGCTGTTGCTGTGCGCTCGACAACACTTGAAAGAAATCACTACATTATGTAGCCACTGTCTTTGGAGGAGTTTTGTATGGTAGGCCAGTGCTCAATGCAGGGCGTACGCTATGGAGCCTGCTGCCAGCTTTCACATGTGTCCGCAGGGTAAGAAGGTGCATGAATCTGCGAATGCAGAACTTAGAAATTGTAAACAGCTATTGGCTAGTACTTCCGCAAGGAAGATTTCTGCTTTGACGTGGGGCTGCGATGTTCGGCGAGTAGCAGGAAGCACTCACCGAGACTCACCTGTGAACACTGCCCAGCTAATGATGCTTTTCTTCCTCAAGGTGGCCCATACGTTTCTTACCTCCATATCGCCCCCAAAATTAGGTTGATGCACTCAAGCTAATTTCAATTAAGTTGACCTGTCCCAAATCCATTTGTTTTCTACAAAGCCATATGTATTCTTGTTGGAAAAGTGCCACACCTTTTGCGTTATAGACATAATATTGGCACCGAAATTGCTGGAAAACTTGCCATAGACTTTTGCACATTAAAAGTTTCTATTGCAGTCTCTACACCTTGTTTTTACCCTGCTTTGTAGCTGCAAGCTCGTTGCTGCAGTAACTTCTCAGTTTCTGCGATTCCTAGCCCATGCATGTCTTTGTCTGCCGGCGTTGTTAGGAGAACTAGTCCAGCGAACGTTGCTATGTGATATTTGTTCACCTCCACGTTGCACAATACCACATGTTTTGCCTCGTAGACTGCTTTCTGCTTCTAACAGCAGTTGCAGTAGTCTGCCGTCTTAAGCTTTGGCGTATGAAAGCTCTGATGCTATAGTAGGGCGGCAGCTGCCATAGCCGTGGTCGTCCACGTGGTCCTCATTCTAGGACTACAACCAAGGTTGTTGGCCGTGCGTATTGTTTCGATATTTTTTCTCGTGACATCAGACTTGTACGCCTGATCGCTGTACCACTATGGCTACAATGACCAGATGTAGGCACTTGCTAGCGCCGCCTGGCAGGCTGAGCTCAATGCGCTCGGTGCAGGCTCAGTGTGCTTAGTGCAGTGAGCTCAGTGCAGGCCTCCTGTAGATATAATGGAAAGGGAGCAATAGGAATCATTTTAAAAAAGAAGGCTCTTGTTTGTTTTAGTGCCATCCAAAGAATGTTTTGAATTATGAAAAAGAAGCAGCTGGAAATTGCTCACAGACGAGACTGATAACTGTAGATACGACACCACCTGATTAATAATAATTATAAGAAAAAAAAAGGCTCTTCCCGACAGCACACACAAGTCACCATAGATGTCAATTTGCCTAAAGTTTAAATTATCTTTGAAAAGCCTTGACAACATCCACGCACTGACAGTTTATTGTGTATGCAGTTAAACAATATGCTGCGTACTTGCAATCGCCAACTTAATGCTTCATTCTTGTATCTGCCATTTTGTTAGTTTCAACATTAGCTTGAACAAAATGTCATATGTGGGTCATTTCTTGAGGGATTTGGCAGCAGGACTCGAGAGATCTCCATAATGACTGAAATCTGGACCTTGATTCTGAAATATACAGTTTTTGTTCCATGGTTATGTTTCACCGCACTGCAGCGTCACATGGGGGTGCCAAAGGAAAAAGTGCTTAAAACCAGTCCTGTCTCTGTAGCCCATAAACATACTTATTAGAGTCTTTTAGCAAGTTACGGAAATATAGTATGCAAATACGGTAAGGCTGTATGGTAGCGCTCCTCCTTTCCCACTCGTTGTGCTTTTGCCAGTGAAGGCAACCCAACACCACAAAAGCTTTCTCAAAAGTTACTGTGCGGTTGTCACGCATCATTGTTTCCTGTCAGCCTATACATTATTAACGAGGAACCTGTCGTTTGAGGATGCACAGTTTCCTGAACTGTCACCTGAACTGGGAGCGGCTTAAGCACAACGAGCAGGAAAGGAGGAGCGCTGCCGTACTGCCTTACCATATTTGTGTACCATATTTCCGTAGCTTGCTAAAAGACTGTTAAGAAAAAAAAGTGCGGGACAAAGACAGTCATTCGTGGGTATGCCGCTACGAAAGGTCCAGCCCGCGTGTTTGAGACCCCTGGTCTATATCATCCCAGGAACATGGAAAATAGACACTGGAAGTTTTATAAGACATCTTGTGTGGGTTAGACAAGAGAAAGACATACCATTTATAGTTGGTGATTTTACTGTAGCAAATGTGCTGCAGACTACCATGCTGCAGCCACACCGTGTAGATCGTGAATAAATGTTTTAATCAACAGTTGTCTAGCAACAGTTGGCGTGGCAGTGTTGACTGTCCGTTTTATAACAATGTAATAAAATTTACATATGTACTCCTACGGCTCAGCAAGCTAGAGTTTAGCCAGTATTTTTGTATACAATTTGTGTACACACCATTTCTGCAATGCCTGCACGACTGGTGAGGTTTCAACTGACTAAAATGCTTTCTCATGATTTGTGAAGGTTATATATAGGGGTTGGTTATATTCCATGCATTTATCCATAACATCAACAGTGCTAATAAGGTCTATTGTTGAGTAGCCTGTATGAAATCCTGCTTACTCATTTGGTTGATTGGATTCTAAGGTGGTCCTAATTCTATTAGCTATTACTTTTGCAAATGCCTTGTTAGCAGTTATGAGTAAGCTGATCGGCTTCTAATTTTTCAATTTCTTGATGCCCCTTTTCATTCAAACATTTATTTTGCAAAGCATGATTACAACAAAAAGGGATATACAGAAAAGGGTCCCTCGGTTATGAGACCATACCATGACCCCCTGCACATGATTATTGGATACAAATTACAAATAGGTACACAAGTTAACTGTACCGAAAACAAAAAAAAATACATTAATACAAGACATTGATAAACAAAGCTTATAAGTACATAAAACTGTATAGTAATGTCATACATAATTAATTAGGGCAATGTTCACATTCTTCAAAGATTTCAGTACGCTCACAGCAAAAAGGCATTGCATATACAAACTGGCCAGTTTTTCAAGAACAGTGTGCCCCCGTCTTTAAACAGATCTGCTGTTACCTGGCGTGTTATCGCAGAGCAATGCTATTACTTTTTTTAATGCTTTTCCTCACCATAGCCGTCTGGCACTGCTGAAAAATTCCTGGGCTGCATTTTTTGACCAGTGGCAGATGGCTGATGGCGGTAAAGGGCACAAGAAAACTAATAGCATCACTGTACAGCAACACCCCTGATCATAACCGGCTGCTTTGCCCCACTGCATTCCCTCTAAGGCTTTCTTTCCTTCATGTTAAAGCTGCTTTAGACACACAAAAAAAAAAGAAGACGCACACCACAAGAGAAGATGACTGGACGGGGCGCCACTCACAGCTGCTTTAATTCCCAGAAACCACACACACATATGTACCATCAATTCGTGCCTGCGCAACAAACATCCATTTGAACATCAGGGGTAATACAATAACACACACTCAATAAACTGTTTCTCAATCTTATATAAAACTACTTATGTATCACTAACACACAAACTTTCTTGCTTTCTTATGTAAAAAGCTTCCATTAATTCTCTTGCTTTTGTGTCTTTGCTCCTGGCAGAATTTTCTCTAGGGGTGTGTTTTTTGTGCATGAAGCGGTTTTAAGATGAACAGATGCCAATTCTTCTAACAAGAAGTTTTCGTTCCTTCACCTGCCATTGTTGGTGAGATTCGTCTGGACTACTACTATTATTACTACCATTGTTGTCCTGGCTGATCTCTGTAGAAAATCATTGCTGCTTTGACAACCTTATACATATTGGTAGTGAAACTGCCTTGCCTTTCTCTTAGTGCATACATATGGTTTTTGCCTGTGCCTAATTTTCTCTTCACTGCTTTTAGGCTTCTTCTGTTCTTTAGAGCATGTTCAATTCTCTCCATATTGAACCTTCTTATGTTGGCTACCTTACTGTTCTTTACTGTTTATCGGGTTGGAGGCTTTCATGCTTCGGTGTTTCTTCAAGTGGCAGTACACAACCTTGCGGTCCAAAATTTCTGATGGAGAGATAAATGCGCACTTGTACGATGTGAACATGTTGCTGCAAGAATTTTGCGAATAAGTGCTGTAATAAGGAAGGCTCTCTACGTGAAAGTGCTCGTTAAGCTTTGGACATTGCTATTGCAGATCGCATATATTGATGCAACGAGAATCCCAATATCTTCCTTGTTGTACATCTCTAAAATATCTTTGAACATAGCCATTTCCATCTTGAAGTGGTACATCCTTTGGTCATCTTGCTGGTGTTGCTTCTGAAATGCCAATAAAAGTTACAATGTGGAAAGCTCGCTTTTGTTGTTTACTTGAAGACATCATTTAAAGTGCATATCCTGACTCACTTAAATTTGTATTGACCTAGCACATGTACTGAAACAAGTGCACAAGGTGCCCAAGAAGAAATAAGGACCCACAAGATTAGCAACATTTCAGTCTGTAATCAGAACAAGCATTCCAAGACCTTCCCCAGGGCTGTGGAATAAAACCATGTTTAGAATAACAGAGAGCTGAGCTAGTTGGTAAGTATTCATTCTAAAGGACAGGGCGGCCACTATCGCGGAATGTTTAAAGAAGTCCGTTATGCTAAGTCCGAGCATGGTTGCAGAAAGCAATGAGAAAAAAACACGTCGTAGGTATTGCTTACATTCATTGCATGTCTCACAGGCTAAAGAAAGTGGGAAGTAGATACAGCGTTAATGCTGTCTTTATGGCTGCCAATTATCTAGGTAAGATTTGTGCACTGTGCAGAGAAAGAATGAGCGAGTAATAGTAGACAAGATGCGGAATAACATTTGTTTCATAAAACATGCCAACAAATTCACTGATTGCTGTACAGGTGTGGTTTATAAGGTTCCCTTTAGCTACGGCTGCTTCTACATAGGACAGACGAGCCGCTGTGTTAACCAGAGATTATTGGAACATAAAATACTGTTAAGCGGAGGCTCACCTTCTAATCTATCTTTACAATGTCGAGAGTGTAAGTCCACGCCAAAATTCGATAAATACGCAGTTTTTTACAGGCATATGAATGAACAAACTCATCTAATAATCGAGGCATGGCATATCGATAATAGTGCGCATGCATGCGCACTATTAGCTCATGCGCATGCATGAGCTAACCGTCTATTAACTTGCATAAAGAATAAATCAACTGCCTTAACAGTTATCTTTCACGTATACCCCCAGACATGCCGGATTGATAAGTTCGTTATTGCAACAGCATGCGCAGATAAGTTTTCATGTCTTCTTTTTTTCCCGCCATTGTGTGCCTTTGCAGTTGATAGTTGGCGTTTGTGGTGTCTTGACTTCTTGTGTCAAAACCATGTTGTGCATCAACCTTGGTAACAGCAGCATGCTAGAACACACAGTGTATGTTAAAGTGTTCCTGAAACACTTTTCCAAGTAATCATATAATAGCTTATCAGTTTATTGCCTCATGAATCTATTGCCGCAAAATTTTTTCAAACCAGTAAAGAATGGGAATGAGCGGAGTTACAGATGACACGGTACTAAAAAGAAGTTAGCCACCTCGAGGTGCAACGACAATAATGACATCTGTGCAGGCTAGATGAGTCTTTCAATGATGTACCAGTATAGGGCACAGGCTGTGATACAACCTAAGTGTCACTGCTGCAGGTAGTGGTACCACTGTGATTTGCTTGTTTCAGGATAAGTTGTATACTGCTGTAAAAGTGGCCAGCTTGTTTTACTGCTTTCATGTTAGCAAGCCTGAAAACATCACTGCAGATCATTGTGTACACTTACAAAGTACCACCCAAGCAGTAAAGATTGCATAGGACTGCCAGACACTCCACTCTGATTACTGGAGTAAATTATTTCTTCTGGCAACAATCACGAAGAGGTAACCTAAGTTTGAAGACCTTTATCATATTAGTACATTTTCTAGTAACAGGTCGGTTTCGCCAAAAAAAAAAAAGCTACTGTAAGGTGCATGAATACTGCAAAGTTTCGATACTGATAAAAGTGACAAGCAAGAAAATCTTAGTCGAAGATCTATAGGATATAAAGCATGACCGCTCAAGATTGCCCTGTATACAAAGATTGTGATAACCGCCAGCCACATTTGCCCAAATGCACAGCCATCCAATAAAGTATTGCAACACTTATTTAAATATGCAGATGCCTCAGCTTAATGTGAAAATATAGCCATTTCCTGGTAAGGATACAGCTGTATATTTTATGCATGTTATAGTGCAGCCACACCATGCACATTTAGAATACTGAAATGTAGAGTGTGTATACAACCATACAATGTATTGAATTGTACTGTATGCCCCCTCACCCTATGCCTCTTACGGGGCCTGTGAGGTATTCTCAAATAAATAAATAAATAATCAGATGCCTTCTAAAGTTGAAAATCGCACATAGAAAAAGAAAGTAGTGGAAAGACAGATGTAGAATTTCAATAAATGTAATTTTTCACTTTTCTGTGTTTACTAATGTGGGCCGATTCTATGATTTCTTTTTTAATGTGGCATGAAGCTTTAAAGGATACTCTGCTCATGAAAAAGTTGTTATAAGAGGTCATGAACCACCCGTCAGGCTTGGTGAAAAAATGTAGTCTTGGTGAGAAAACATAGTCAACGAGAGTCGGAAAGTTGGTAGATCATTAGAAACAACTGGTTGCAGTGTGAACTTGACACAAAAACAAAAGGCACGAACAAGCACCGCGTCTTCTTTTGTCCTTGTGTTGAGTTCGCCCTGCAAGCAGTTGTTTCTTTGCTCAGAAACCACATCCTGTGGAAAGCAGACACCACTATGAAAAGCTCAGCCAAGCCTTGCAGTCATGCGCAACAAGGAGAGATTAGAAGTGGAGCGTGAAGTTACCATTTTCACAGGCACCCTCTTTTCATACAGGGGGCTGTGCTCACTCTCTTCGCAGCTGTCGGCACCTGCTGTTTGACATTGAACAACACATAGCAGGCCAATATCCCACATAAATAAAGAGCGGCATTTGGTTAAGATGCGTTTCTTGCCACCAAGGTGCTGCCACACGCTGGCCCTGTGCTCTATAGTAGCCACACTCATGCACAGGAATAATGAGAACAGAGAGCAATCGTGTTTCATCATGCATGCTCAAGCTCATGACGTGAATTCTTTCCTCTATGCCATCCCTCCCTGTACCTTCAAGCAAGCTCAGAGAAGAGGGGAAGCACTAAAAGCGTGTGACAAATCCCTGTAACTCTATTCGTTCTTGACGAATTCAAGAAATTTTTGCGGCAATCGATTTGTGAGGCCCGATACTGAGGTCATTCGATGATTACTTGGAAAAGTGGTTCAGGAGCCCCTTAAAGAATGAAGTAGTGGAACATTGCAAATTGTAATCGTAACTGCCCGCTTTCTTACAACTGTGCAAGCTGCTTTACACCAGAATGATATGTGCTTTGAGCAAGTTTCTAAAGGAAGTGATATCAACCGTTGCAGTCAGTGTTCTTTGAAATCTGTTGCATCTAAAGGTAAACCATAGCGATTAAAGTGTGTATGTGTGCATGCTATTCACAGTTTTAATCACAGTTGTACGTGGGCTGTTTGAACCAGGTGGCGTCTTTGCTAGGACAAAACCAAGGGAAACGACAGCTGTAATAATAGTGCAGCTGGTCTACCAGAAATACAGCAACTGGGTGCTTGTGCCAGTCAAAATTTTGCAGGTAGTCAGATTCTAACGCAACAATATCTGGCAATGCAGAATTTACAGCACCACTCCACAGAGCTTGTAATGCAGAGAAGTGGCCATTTCCAGCTTAATTTTCTGCTTTGCCTTGGCTGATGCAGCAAATTATTTTAGCATTCTACGCAAACCAGACAAATGGGACATTTGTCAGCAGCGCCCAAGGTCACAGGGAATACCTAAACTTTGCACAAAGTTCCAATGTGCACTGTCCTATGTGTTGTCTTGCCTATACAAATTGATGGTAGGACTGCATTACACCAAACGTGCTGCAATTGTTATGCCTGTGCCCCGTGCTGCGAAGAAGCACAGGGCTGTGAAGAAGCACACTTGCAGCGAAGTGAGGTACCTAATAAAAATGGTACAATTAGCGCTAGACAGTTGCACTGAGAACCATGTAATGTACTGGACAGATGGTAGCGTCGACCATCTACACGTGAAGTGTATCATGACATATCAAATGGCAGAGAACGATACGGACATGTAGTACAAAACAGTAACTCTATTACATTGAAGCCTCCCTCCAGCAAAATAGCTGGATCGATCAGAAGCTGCAGTAACAAACAGTAACATAATTGCACCAAATCAAGTTTCGGGACTGAGGCCGTAGCGTCACGTAAATAATGAATTGTTGAATGCAGTTCCACCTCGACTACAACCGAGCTCGAGCTAAGCACTTGTACTGTGTGACGGGCCGATGCTCACACAGGGTGCAAATTCACAAAGGTAGAGTTCGAAGGCGAACGGCACACAAACACAGCACACCAGGCAGAAGGCCTGGCCCGTTTAACTCATTTGCTCGAAAACACCGCAGGACAGCGAATGCAAAAACTTACCTTGGCGTGGGTTGACACCGGCGTGAAGCGCGCATGGCCTATGGCTGCCGATCAAGCTAGGGACAAGTCGAGCTAGGGGCGTTCTTCTCCTCAGTACCTAGGCCAGTGGCCGTCTTCAGGGAGAAAAAGTGCCTAAAACGGGCGTTTCAGGCTCTACCGAATGGCGGCGCTGCGGTCGCTCCCTGTAGCGGCCACGAAAACAAATGTTGCGTTCCAGGATGCCGCCATTTTGGCGGTCTCGGTAGAGTGCCTACATCGAGGCACTCTAGGTCTCGGTGGTTCGCGGCGCTCATGGTGGCACTGTGGAACTATCTGTTTTTTCGCTTTTTATGGTGAATCTGTGGACTGCAATGGACTTAAGCGCACACTCACGTGGGTTAGATAAACCTAGAGTCACTGTATATGCTACCTTTAGGTAGCAGAGTTGCGCATAGGTCCGGCTAGCAACCACAGCTATGCGGTGAAGTCGCACTTCGTTTTTGCAGGCGACATGCCTACCGTGACGCCGATTAACCTGTCTGGCGTGTCGAAGACCGGCAATAAACATTGGCTGTCGATGGCGAGTGTTAATTCAGTTCGCTGCAGCGGCGGCGTCGAGAAATAAAAAAAAATTGGCCCAAGCGGCAGCTTCTCCGCAATGCATGGTTGCTAGCGGCGTTGGAAGACAGATGCGCAACTCTGCTACCTAAAGGTAGCATATACAGTAACTCTAGATAAACCTGCGCGATTGCGCTACAGTCTAATTGCGCTACCTGGCGAAAGTGCGTCTGTGCGGCGGCGCAGACCCACTCGAAGACGCTGAACTTCAACCCGATGTTGCACTGCATGCTGCCGCGTGTCGCCTTCACCGACATGAAGGACTACCTTGTTCGCGAGACAAGTTTTGTGTCGCGTGAGTAACTGAAAGCTTATAAATCCATGCACGGTCACAACTATCTCACGAGCGGATGGGTGCAGCAGCCGGGTGTCAAAGTTCTCCAAGACAGCACGATAGTTGCAGTTGGAAAGGTAGACTTCCCTCGTCCACTTGTAATCGCGTTTATTGTGCCGTGCGAGCGCTCTGCCGATACTGTAAACCCAGTAACGGGATGTAATGGCAGAAAAGCGATCACAGCTAGCAATTGCTGCAGTGCTGTTTTCAAATGGTTTTTGCTTCTCAACGACCGCTGCGTGCGGTGCTAATGTGTAGCCGATTTATCGCAGCTTTTTAGCGCAGGCGTCAAAGTTCTGTCGTGCTAGCGCCGTGTGAAACCCGTAAGCACGGTAACGGGACGTCAGGGCAGGAAGGGATTACAGCACTTGCCAGTGGCTGTTTCTAAATGGTTTTCGCATTTCAACAACCGCTGATTGCCTTGCTCGTGTGTAGCTGAGTTATCGCAAGCGCTAAGCGACAGTTCTAGCTAGGGCGACGCGCAGCTTTCTGAAGGATTAAGTATGACCTAGTCCTAACTCAATTCCGCGTTAAACGCGATCGCCAGAATTTAAGAAGCCACGTTGCGTCGATCACTTACGTCGTGCAAATCAGCGTTGACGTTGCTTTATTCAGACATTTCTTAGTGTTCCAACTTTGCAGCTACGATAGCTTTCTAATTTATTTCAAATGTTTAGGTCACATCACTGAGGTTGTCTGTTTGTACTCCCAGGTTCGTCATTCACAGTCATTTAATGAAAAGCTCCTTACGCCGTGGCTTCTCATCAAAGAAGACGGTGAGGTACAAGCTGCTCACTGCACCTGCAAAGCTGGCCTTTGGTATGAAAAAGAAACCAACCGAGGCAGCATACTGATCCACAGGCTTCTTTTTCGTGTGTGGTTGTTACAACCAAACACGGCGCAGTTCACCATTGTCGCAGCTGGCTGACGTGCAACCACGCCACGTACCGTCTCTCCGCACACACAAATAAATTCGTTCAAAGATTTTCACGTAATAAATACGCACCGCGCACGAGACACTGCTGTGCGTGAGCTAAGCAGAACGCATACAGAACGTAGCCCGATACTATATTCTAGGCACTATACCGATACTGCCGGTACTGCTACCTGCTACTATAGTGCCTAGAATATACTATACTGCTACTGCGCTCACGAACGGCCGGACCGGCCGGACCGCCAAAATGGCGTCGCTGCCCGGCGATGCTATCGCCACCTCGCGGATCAAGGTACAGTGGAAACGCAGAAGTTTCCAATGTTTAATAAAACTTGTTTTTCTGCAACAATAAAAAACAAATAGCTTACTGCGTGCTCCTTCAGTAAGAAACCAACCATTTCGACGCAAGGAACGCGTTGAAGCCAGACGCGTCTTCGAGTGGTGCGATCTTTTACGCAATCCAAATAAACACGGAGGCGTGGCGTTACATCCAGCCGCACGCGAATGGCCCATTTGAACCGCGACAGATGTCACGGCCCTGCATTGACCAATCGCGCGCGGTCAGGTGCGGTCACGTGCGGCTGGATGTAATGCCACGCCTCTGTGTTTATTTTGGAACGCGTACAAGACAACGTTTCTAGAACTCTATAAACGTTGGTACAAGATCGCACCAAAGGTGTCTGGGCTCTACGTGAAGTATACGAATCCGAGTCAAATTCGAAGCTCACATATCCCGGCATTCCCATGCGTGGCGTCCAATAGAGTTACTGTATATGCACTATATGCTACCTTTACCTAAAGGTAGCATATACAGTAACTCTAGCGTCCAATAGAGTCACTTGAAAAATTTCAGAGTATCGCATCTGTTTTCCGCGCGCCGCCGCCGACGCGATTGGCTCGCATCACGTGACCTTTCGCCGCCATATCCCTTCCAAGCGCTTTGGGTGCAGGCGCGTTCAATGCAGAGCGTGGCCGGACATTTAGCAGTACCACGGTCCCCAGAAGTACTTCGTCGCTTTTTTAAACGCGTCATGCAGGGAGGGGCGTAAGCAGACATTTTTTCGGGAAGGGGGGGGGGGGGGGGGCACCTCCTTCATCTGAAGTGGGGTATGGTCGAGTGCAGATATGGTCGAGTGTCATTTCGTGCTATGTATGCCACGGGAAAAAATTTCTGGGTGGAGGGGGGGGGGGCACGGGCCCGGTGTGCCACCCCCTGGTTACGCCACTGCGTGCAGATGCCAGAAGAGAGTAGCTCACCATCAATCGAACGTTACTGATGAGCTACTCTGGGAATCTCGTTTGCCGTGTGGGAAAAACTAATGTCAAAGAGCGCCGTTCTACGTGGCTACATAGTTGGCCTGAACGAATTCGCCCCCCTCGAATAACACTCCTAACTACAGTGAACTACACTAAGATTGCTGGAAAAAATCTTATGCGACAGGATACTTCACCGTTTCGGTTCGCTATTGTCAGCAATATTGAAAACTACATACCTTTCTATTTGCTCGGCTGTTTATATCTCGATCTGTTGAACAGATTACGCATGCTATCCGAGTATAAGCGTGTCACGCACGAGAGCGAATTCGAAGATTTGTTAAAATAATAACTGTTTACTAGTATACCTTGAGGGCAATTGTGGCATGATCATTTAGCATTGCACAAAACAGAAGCGTGAAACTCTGTTGATAAACTTGGTATAAGGCAACGTTATCAAGCGTATTTTTAAACTTGTTGCAAAAAAATGCTGCTAATGCTGTATTGCGCCGAGCGTACCCTTAAAATACTGTATAGTTGGTGAGAAATGGTCACAGCAAAAAAAAAAAAAAAGCAGATACCACGCATTGAGGGAGTCAATTTTATGCGAGCCCTAGGTCTATATACATACTGTGCTGCAGTAGCATGCGCTTTAAAAATTCCGGGATGCGCTATTTCTGATCAAAAGAACATAAAGCACCGTGCCGAGGAAGTTTTCATAAGAGCGCATTATGAAAAAAAAGTGCAGCAGTGCAGAAACCGAACCCCAGCTGTTTACGCGCTGGCAACTCCAAAAAAAGAACTGTTTGTCGGAACAGAGCAAAATATTTTCAAATTCATTGCAACGTTGAGAATATTAAGGAGACAAGAAATAGGAAATGAGATAATTAGGTAGTGATGTCAATCATTTTTGATGGCCTTCTACGTATGGCAAGATAAGATGCACCTTACCTACCGAACGCCGATTCGCCCGTGCGTTCGGCCGCTGGCGTTCTGATCGAATCAAGACGTCGCGCAGAACTTCCAATTACCGTACACACACAACTTCTACTACACATATCAACCAGTTGAACAGCAAGCACGGTGCGCAAGCAAGCTATGCGTCAGCGATCAGTCGAAGGACGCAATGTTGAATGTTCTCGATGTTGTTCGATAACGTTCTCGAGTGCAGTGAACCTGAAGACCGACTGCAAAGCTAGCGCAAAGAGTCAAGATTCACCAAATGTCAAAGTAAATGGCATCTCGCACGATGTCACAGCGCTAATGCAACTATGTTTACAGCCCCGGACCTAGCGAACACGCCCGGGCGTGATACGAAAAGAGACCGATGAAGCCATGAAGAGAGTTCGCGAGCACATGGCAACATTCGCCGTACGTTTCATCAGTTACACCGCTAACCGCGCAGTCGATCCATACCTGTCGATGACACGAAATCACTTCTAATATCCTCTTGAAGAAACAAACACACATAATGCCGTTCTGCCGAGCGTAACACGGCACTGAGGCTAAAAGATCGGTCACTTCTCAACACACGCTAGCAACGCGCCGGATGGTCTGGAAGGGACATGGCCGCCGCCACCCAATGTTGCCCGCGTGCAGCCTACCTTTGCGCTACTCTGATTCTCCAGTGACTCTAGGTGTTGCAGCTCGTACCGCAAGGGAGGCGGCAACAAGCGCTGAGGTCGTGCCCAAGACATTCATCACGACCTAGATTTAAAAGAAAGCGGTGCTGGATACGTTATACGGGCGTATTGGAAAAGAGTTTGCGTTTTTCATTTTTTTGTACTCCGTATCAGGGCAAAATAAAAGCTGCACGTTTTTTTGCCCTTGTACAGAGTACAAGCCCCTTGCATGTTCCCGCGTTGTTCTCATTCTTGTCTTCGATTCTCTTAATTTTTTGTTGTTCGCCTCGTATCACCGTAGCGGAGTCTCGTGAAAGTACGGAGTTGTTGCTTCCCGTAAAGATAATGCTGCCGGATATTCGGCAAGAAGAAGATTATTGCAAAAAAAAAAGTCACAGTTTCGCCGCAACGGCGAAGCAATGAATGCGATAGCAATAAATTGGAATGTAACGCGAATAACGGAAAGCAGCTCGAAATTTCCAGCGCGTCGCTCAAGCGCAAAGGACGCACGAAAAGAACACACACAGGGCTAGCGCGAACTATCCAGTGTCACAGTTGTTACTTATTTCTGTTTGAACAGCGCGCTCGTTTCGCAAATGCGGCCGCTGCAGCGAGCGAAGTGACCTTTGTACGATCTGTAACTTCAGCGCGGACATCGCGGTGAAAGCACAAGACATACAACCCTCCTGCTCCCTCCACCACCGTATGCAGGCGACCACGCCCCGTTGGGCGAAGTGGGCGAAGTGCACCGAGGCGCGCGCGCGCAACGTACAGTAGCGGTCAAAATTTTGCGGACCACGGGAGCGCATGGCAGACATCCCCGAGGCGCCTTCTCACGGCTGCTTGCGAAGCTCTAGAGCGCGCACTGCGCACGCGCATCCTTCTTTACCTGCCGGCCTGCTCGTTCGCTCGCTTCAAGTGCGCACGCGCCGGAAAGCCAGAGAAATCTGAAGGTGCCGCTTCTGCAGTCACCGCGAAAGCACCGAGCGGTGATATCGCGACGAAAATATGTAACTTGTACTGGCAGTGCTCGGTGCGCGCAGCACTCTGCGCTTTGTTCCCAGAGGCTTCGCAGCGTGGAAAATGCGCTTTGCGTCAGTTTGTCTCAAATCGACATGTGTGATAAGACATATAAGCAGCTTCCTTTCGCGGAACTCATGCATGCTGCAATTTTCTTTTGTGTGGTGCTCGGTGCAACTATCATGCGCCCATTGATATGCGCTATAAAAGAAAAAACTTGGCATCGACCGGTTTATAGCACAAACCTACAAGAAAAACCCACATGGGTTAAAAAATGAAGAAGAAAAATCTTGGAAGCTGACGAAAAATTTGTCCAGACCAGGACGAAGTTTTTGCCAAGTAGAAAAGTATTCTTTTAGGCAAATCGCTCGGGGATTCCGCGGTGACTGCAGCAGCGGCACCTTGCACTTTCTCTGGCGTTCTGGTGCGCGCGCACTTGAAGCGAGCGAACGAGCAGGCCGGCACATAAACAAGGATGCGCGTGCGCAATGCGTGCTCTAGAGCTTCGCTAGCAGCCGTGAGAAGGCGCCTCGGTGCTGTCTGCCATGCGCTCCCGTGGTCCGCAAAATTTTGACCGCCACTGTACGTGCGGGGCGATGACCTTTAAAGCGCGCCCCCTCGCGCACTTCGCGCCATCTCGCTGGTGATTAAGAAAGCACGCTGAAGTAAATGGTGTAAATAAATAGCTCGCCGTTAGCATGCTGAAAGACGGTACTTTTCGTGGTCTAGCCGCCTAACGCCGCGCGCTGCGAAGCGAGAGGTCGGCCGTTCGATTCCGCGCGTCGGAAAGTATTTCTGAATTATTTTTCTTTGTAGCTTTTATATATATATATATATATATATATATATATATATATATATATATATATATTGTCACGTGGTCGTGACGTCGACGAAGAAAGCAGTCGGCGTTTGCAGAATGAAACTGTTTATTTGGCCGAACTTGTGGCCAGGAAAATGAGAACTAGAACTACAGCAATACACGCTGTACAATGATAGCGGCGAACAGGGCGTCGTCCGTCGATCAACTCACAAGCGGCGAAGTGCGTCGGCTTTTATACAGGTGCTATCGAACTTTCCAGCGATATCGCTGTTGGCGGCGTTATCTCTCGACAAAGCTGGAACATTCTCGTGCGGCGCGCAATCTTAACGGATTGTTCCAAAACAATCGCGAAGCTTCCTACACATCACGGCGAGGCCTGCGCAGCGCGTTGCCCACAGTCTTTGTGGGTGAAGCTTCAACTCATGAAATATAAGACTTGCGGCATTGCCCCCCTCTGAAAAAGCATCGTCCCGATGCTTAAAAACAGAACATGAATACATGCAATACTAAAGAAAAACTAATAAAGAAAGCAAACATTAGAGTCCTCAGGTGCGTTAACGAGTATAGTACGGTTTAAGGCGCACCACATGCACGACCTCGGGTCGAGCTCGGCGCCTCTGAGAGTTCGTGATGCCGTCGGGGACAACCTCGTAGTCGAGTGCGCCGAGACGTCGAAGTACCCTGTACGGTCCGAAGTATCGTCGAAGAAGCTTCTCGCTTAGTCCGCGTCGTCGTATTGGCGTCCAGACCCAGACACGGTCGCCGGGCTGGTACTCGACGAAGCGTCGTCGAAGATTGTAGCGACGGCTGTCGGTGTGCTGCTGGGTCTTGATGCGCAGGCGGGCCAGCTGTCGAGCTTCTTCGGCACGTTGTAAGTAAGCGGCGGCGTCGACATTTTCTTCGTCGGTGACGTTGGGTAGCATGGCGTCGAGCGTTGTCGCCGGGCTCCTTCCGTAGACCAACTTGTACGGCGTCATCTGCGTCGTTTCTTGGACGGCCGTGTTGTAAGCGAAGGTCACGTACGGAAGGACGGCGTCCCACGTCTTGTGCTCAACGTCGACGTACATGGCCAGCATGTCGGCGATGGTCTTATTTAGACGCTCGGTGAGGCCATTGGTCAGCGGGTGGTAGGCGGTGGTGCGGCGGTGGCTCGTCTCGCTGTATTTTAAGATCGCCTGAGTTAGGTCCGCAGTAAAGGCGGTACCTCTGTCTGTGATGAGGACCTCTGGGGCGCCATGACGCAAGACGATGTTCTCCACGAAGAACTTGGCTACCTCGGCGGCACTGCCTTTGGGCAATGCCTTTGTCTCGGCGTAGCGGGTGAAGTAGTCAGTTGCTACGACGATCCACTTGTTGCCGGAAGTCGACGTCGGGAACGGCCCCAGTAGGTCCATCCCGATTTGCTGGAACGGCCGGTGAGGTGGTTCGATTGGCTGCAGAAGTCCCGCTGGCCTAGTCGGCGGTGTCTTCCGTCGCTGGCAATCTCGGCAAGTCTTGACGTAGTGGGCGACGTCGGCAGCAAGGCGTGGCCAGTAGTACTTTTCCTGTATTCTGGCAAGCGTGCGGGAAACACCAAGGTGTCCAGCCGTCGGGTCGTCGTGTAGGGCCTGGAGGACTTCTGGTCGCAATGATGAGGGCACGACAAGAAGATAGTCTGTTCGAAGTGGCGAGAAGTTCTTTTTTAGGAGAACGCCGTTCCGTAAGAAAAACGACGACAGTCCTCGCTTGAATACCTTCGGAACAACGGCGGTCTTGCACTGGAGGTACTCCATAAGGCCCCCCAGTTCCGCGTCGGCTCGTTGCCTTTCGGCGAAGTCGTCGGCACTTATAGTTCCAAGGAAGCAGTCATCGTCGTCGTCTTGCGGCGGCGCGTCGACGGGGGCACGAGAGAGGCAGTCGGCGTCAGAGTGTTTTCGTCCGGACTTGTACACGACGGTAATGTCGAATTCTTGAAGCCTCAGACTCCATCGTGCGAGACGACCTGAAGGGTCCTTCAAGTTAGCTAGCCAACATAAGGCGTGATGGTCACTGACAACTTTGAAGGGCCTGCCATAGAGGTAGGGGCGAAACTTTGACGTAGCCCAGATGATGGCGAGGCATTCCCTTTCTGTTGTGGAATAGTTGGCTTCTGCCTTGGATAATGACCGGCTAGCATAACTGATAACCCTTTCAAGCCCGTCCGTCTTTTGCACAAGGACGGCACCGAGTCCTACGCTGCTTGCGTCGGTGTGTATTTCAGTATCGGCGCAATCGTCGAAATGCGCAAGTATGGGTGGCGTCTGCAGGCGTCGTTTAAGTTCCTCAAATGCTTGCATTTGCTCCGGTTCCCACCTGAATTCCACGTTAGTCTTCGTGAGAAGCGTGAGTGGTTCGGCGATGCGTGAAAAGTTTTTGACGAAGCGTCTGTAATAGGCGCATTAGCCGAGAAATCGGCGCACGGCCTTCTTGTCGGTGGGAGGCGCGAAGTCGGCGATGGCCGCTGTTTTCCGCGGGTCTGGGCGCACTCCAGACTTGCTGATCACATGACCGAGAAACAGGAGCTCGTCGTATGCGAATCGGCACTTTTCTGGCTTCAGGGTCAGTCCAGAGGACTTGATTGCTTGAAGTACTGCCTCAAGCCGCCGGAGATGCTCGTCGAAGGTCGAGGAAAACACGACGACGTCGTCCAAATACACAAGGCACGTCTGCCACTTCAATCCAGCCAGTACGGTGTCCATGACGCGCTGGAACGTCGCAGGTGCCGCGCAAAGACCGAAAGGCATGACCTTGAACTCAAAGAGGCCGTCGGGTGTTATAAAAGCGGTCTTTTCTCGGTCTCTTTCATCTACTTCGACCTGCCAATAGCCGGTCTTGAGGTCCATCGACGAAAAGTACGTTGCGTTGTGAAGTCGATCCAGGGTGTCGTCTATCCGTGGGAGGGGGTACACGTCCTTCTTCGTGATTTATTCAGGCGCCGATAATCAACGCAGAAGCGCAGTGTCCCGTCCTTCTTCTTCACTAATACCACGGGTGACGCCCACGGACTCTTTGAAGGCTGGATGATATCGTCGCGTAGCATTTCGTCGACTTGTTTCTTTATGGCCTCACGTTCTCGCGCCGAAACTCTGTAGGGGCTCTGTCGGAGTGGTCGAGAATTTTCTTCTGTTATAATGCGGTGCTTAGCAAGGGAAGTTTGTCGGACCCGCGAGGACGACGAGAAACAGTGCTTGTATTGCAGGAGCAGGGTTTTGAGCTGGTCTTGCTTGACCTTCGGAAGGCTCGGGTTGACGTCAAAATCCGGTTCGGGACCTCTATTCGTCGAAGCAGGTTCGGCAGCATCGAAGAGGGCGAAAGCATCGCTGGCGGCTACACATTCGTCGATGTAGGCAACCGTCGTACCCATGTTGAGGTGCCTATATTCGTGGCTGAAGTTTGTCAGCAGTACCTTTGCTTTACCGTCATGCAGCTCGGCGATACCTCTTGCGACGCAAATTTGACGATTCAGGAGTAGTTGCTGATCGCCATCGATTACGCCTTCAAGGTTTGCAGGTTTTTCAGTGCCGACGGAAATAATGACGCTGGAGCGCGGCGGAACGGTCACCTGCTCTTCTATCACATTCAGTGCATGGTTCCCTGGCGTCGGGTGGGGCGGGAGCGCTTTGTCTGAGGTTAGTGTTATCGACTCAGACCTCAGGTCGATAACGGCGCCGTGGTCACTTAGGAAGTCCATTCCGAGTATCACATCCCTGGAGCAGTTTTGTAGGATTACAAAGCTCGCAGGATAAGTGTGGTTATTGATGGTGACTCTCGCCGTGCAGACACCAATCGGTGTTATCAGGTGGCCTCCAGCTGTCCGGATTTCGGGTCCACTCCAAGCGGTCTTTACTTTCTTCAGCTTGGTGGCGAATGGCCCACTGACGACGGAATAGTCGGCTCCGGTGTCGACGAGAGCTGTGATGCTGTGGCCGTCGATAAGGACATCGAGGTCGGTAGTTCGTCGTCTTGCGTTGCGGTTAGGTCGTGGCGTCGGATCACGGCTTCGTCGATTTGTCCCGCTGTTTCTACGTTGCGTCGTCAGGTTTTCTTCGGGCCGCGAAGATTCGTCGTGAGGGCTCCGTCCGGTTTGCGTCGTGTTCTGAAGGTCTCGTCGCGTTGTCGTCGTCGGCGGCCGCGGAGGATCTTCGGCATTTCGTCGTACAGCAACCGCACCTCCATCGGTTGCTGCCCTTAGTTTCCCGGATACGGGCTAGGCGACCGGCCCCGGTTTGGGCCAGTGTACTGCCGGCGGTGCGGTGACATGTAGCGGCCGGGCGACGGCGAGCGGGAAGCTCGTCGTTCTTCCCACTGTGTTCCGGTGAGGTAGTCGTCGATGTCGCGAGGCCGTTCGCCTGGCTGCGGGCGCGGCGCGTTAAAGGGGTCATGAACCACTTTTCCAAGTAATGATCTAATGGCCTCAGTATCGGAGTGTACTGCCTCCCGAATCGATTGCCGCAAAAATTTCTCGAATCCGTCAAGAATCAGCGGAGTTACGGGGGTTTGGCGCACGCTCCCAGCGCTTTCTCTCTTTTCTCGTGCCGACGAGCGCACTGGAAGCTAGACAGGGAGGGATGGCATGGGGGAAAGAAGTTACGCCAGCGCGCGTCATGAAACGCGATCGCTCTCCCGCTGTGATTCGCTTGCGCGAGTGCGGCTACCGTGTACTGAGGAGGGCGCCGGCAAGTGACGGCACCCCGCGGCAAGAAGCGCATCTGATCCGAACGCCGCTCTCGATTTACGTCGGCTATCGGCCAATAAGCATGCTATGTCTTTGCGACGTACAGCGGACAGACGCCCCGCCCACCGACGAGAGTGAGAACCGGCCTCTGTTTGAAAAGAGGGTGCCTGGGGAAACGGCAACTTCGCGCTCCGCTTGTGGCCATTACGCGGCGCGCACGACTGTAATATTTGGCAGAGCAGTTCATAGCCGTGTCAGCTTTCCGCAGGATGTGTTTTTTCAATCAGCCCAAGGGGTGCTTCATGACCCCTTTAACGGCGAATCCGCGTAGCCCCATCTGTCGATACTGGCATCGGCGGTATGTGTGGCCGGCTTCCCCGCAGTGATAGCAGAGCGGCCGGTTGTCAGGGGCACGCCAAACGTCGGTCTTTCGGGGGGCGCAGCGTTGTCCTGTCGGCGGGCGGTATGGCGTCGGTGGTGGTGGCGGCGGTGCCTGGCGGCGGAACTGCTGCGGCGACGCGGCGTCTTGACGTGGGCGAGGGGGTGGGGCGTTGCGTCGGGCTGCAGCAGCATAGCTCATGGCTTCCGGCTGAGCCTGCGGTGCTTCGGGAATTCCAAGCGATTGCCGGACTTCCTCGCGGACAACGTCGGCGATTGAATGCACTTGATGCTGCGGCGAAGGTAACAGTTTGCGCAGCTCTTCCCGCACAATCGCTCTGATGGTGTCACGCAGGTCATCAGACTGCAGCGCCTGAACCTCCCCGTAGGTCGTCGTAGGAATGCGGCGGTTGTACTGCTTAGTGCGGATTTCTAGTGCCTTTTCGATTGTGGTGGCCTCTGAAAGGAATTCCGAGACCGTCTTCGGCGGGTTGCGCACAAGTCCGGCGAAGAGTTCTTCCTTCACTCCCCGCATCAGGAAGCGAACTTTCTTTTCTTCGGACATGGCGGGATCGGCATGGCGGAATAGTCGAGTCATTTCTTCGGTGTACAGTCCGACGTTTTCATTGGGGAGCTGTACACGGGTCTCGAGAAGGGTTTCAGCCCTTTCTTTCCGGATGACGCTCGTGAAGGTGTTGAGAAATCCGGTGCGGAAGAGGTCCCATGATGTTAGCGTGGACTCTCGATTCTCGAACCAGGTCCTTGCGCCATCTTGAAGGGCGAAGTAGACATGGCGTAGCTTCTCGTCGCAGTCCCAGTTGTTGAACGTGGAGACTCGGTCGTATGCCTCCAGCCAGCTTTCTGGATCCTCGCATGGTGATCCGCGGAATGTCGGCGGCTCCCTCGGTTGATGCATGACGACCGTTGTAGGCGCCACAGCGGTTGTCATTGTGGCTGTTGTCTTCTTCGTTGTGATCCTGGTCTTGTCCGGTAGGGGTCCGTATTGTGGGGGTAGTCCTTCCAGTCTGCGGCTGGCTCGACTGCCGCTGATGGTGTCGGTGTCTTCTTCGCGACGTGGGCTGGGTTCAAGGCTTGTCGGGGGCGTCCGGAACATGAACGAGCAGCACCTCCACCAGATGTCACGTGGTCGTGACGTCGACGAAGAAAGCAGTCGGCGTTTGCAGAATGAAACTGTTTATTTGGCCGAACTTGTGGCCAGGAAAATGAGAACTAGAACTACAGCAATACACGCTGTACAATGATAGCGGCGAACAGGGCGTCGTCCGTCGATCAACTCACAAGCGGCGAAGTGCGTCGGCTTTTATACAGGTGCTATCGAACTTTCCAGCGATATCGCTGTTGGCGGCGTTATCTCTCGACAAAGCTGGAACATTCTCGTGCGGCGCGCAATCTTAACGGATTGTTCCAAAACAATCGCGAAGCTTCCTACACATCACGGCGAGGCCTGCGCAGCGCGTTGCCCACAGTCTTTGTGGGTGAAGCTTCAACTCATGAAATATAAGACTTGCGGCAATATATATATATATATATATATATATATATAGATATATATATATATATATATATATATATATATATATATATATATATATATACATATATACATATAAATAAATATATATATATATATATATTATATATATATATATATATATATATATATTTATATATATATATATATATATATATATATATATATATATATATATATATATATATATATATATATTGTCGCAACGCGGAAATAACAAGGTACAGGACCACGTTGCGACGACGAAAGACAAGTCTGTATTCGGATAACCAAAAAACACAAGAGCAGACGCTTCAACGTCGTCTTCCTCAGAGGGCCCAGAGCTGAAGCTCGTGCTGCTCGCTTCTTTGTCCTCTGTCGTCCTGCCGGCTATTAATCGTGACAGCCTCCCTTCCAAGAAAGCATCGTCCCGATGCTTCATCGTCACGGCAGCAGGGTTTGTACTCACTGGCAGCTCATGAGTTCATTCGGACAAATAGGGCTTCATCCGAACCACGTGAACAACTTCTGGCGTATGCCTTTGACGCCTTGAACAATGTGGACTGTCGGGAACAACCTCATAGTTAACATCAGTGAGACGTCGGAGGACTTTATACGGCCCAAAGTACCGCCGTAATAGCTTCTCTGAGAGACCACGACGGCGAACTGGGGTCCAGACCCAAACTCTCTCTCCCGGCTCGTAGTAGACTGGTCGGTGACGTAGATTGTAGCGCCTTGTGTCATAGTCCTGCTGGCGACGAATACGTGTGCGCGCAAGTTGTCGGGCTTCTTCAGCAAGCTGAGTTATGTAGTCGGCATCCGTTTCGACGCCATCGTTTTCATGCGGCAGCATAGCGTCGAGCATGGTTGTGACTTCACGGCCATGGAGAAGACGGAACGGTGTCATGCGTGTTGTCTCTTGCTGTGCCGTGTTGTAGGCGAAAGTGACATAAGGCAAGATCTCATCCCAGTTTCTATGCTCCACATCGACGTACATGCAGAGCATATCGGCAAGTGTCTTGTTCAGCCGCTCCGTCAGACCATTCGTTTGTGGGTGGTATGCCGTTGTACGTCGGTGAGATGTGCCGCTAAACTTTAAAACTGTGCGTAACAGCTCGGCTGTGAATGCTGTTCCCCTGTCAGTTATTACTACAGATGGAGCTCCATGCCTCAGCACTACATTCTCTATAAAAAACCGGGCTGCTTCACTTGCCGTGCCCCTCTCTAGAGCCTTGGTTTCGGCGTAGCGAGTGAGGTAGTCTGTGGCTACAATTATCCATTTGCGTCCCGCAGCCGAAGTTGGAAATGGGCCTAGGAGATCCATTCCGACTTGGGCGAATGGAGTTTCCGGTACATCAATAGGATGGAGAAGCCCGGCTGGTTTGACGGCGGGCACTTTCCTACGCTGGCATTCAAGGCAAGTCCGCACGTACTGTTGAACGGTCGCCGTCAGTCTTGGCCAGAAGTACTTTTGTCTCACTCGGCATAGCGTTCGTGTGTAGCCCAAATGACCGGATGTTGCTTCATCATGGCACGCCTGCAGCACTTCTCTCCTGAGCGGTGTTGGAACAACGAGCAAGTAGGTGTTCCCGTTCGGCGAAAAGTTTACCTTATATAGGACGTCGTTTCGCAAGCAAAATGATGCTACTCCTCTTGCGAAGAGCTTTGGCACAGTGGATGTGCGTCCCTCCAAGAAACCAATAATGGATTGCAATTCGGGGTCATCGCGTTGCTGCTGTGCGATTGTAGTGGTGTTGACAACACCGACAAAGGCCACGTCGTCGTCATCTTCGACATTTGCATGTTCAAATGGCGCACGAGAAAGGCAATCAGCATCCGTATGTCGCTTCCCTGATTTGTATACAATAGCCATATCGAATTCTTGAAGCTTAAGGCTCCAGCGCGCCAATCGTCCTGATGGGTCTTTTAAGTTCGTCAACCAACAAAGGGAATGATGGTCGCTGACAACTTTAAACGGGCGGCCGTACAAATATGGGCGAAACTTTATAACAGCCCACACCACTGCAAGGCACTCTTTTTCAGTGGTGGAATAATTCTCTTCCGTGCGGGAGAGGGTCCTGCTCGCATAAGCAATTTCTCGTTCGGCGCCATCTTGCCACTGCACGAGTACGGCTCCCAAGCCGACATTGCTGGCGTCAGTGTGAACCGCTGTCGGAGCGTCATCGTCAAAGTGCCCGAGGACTGGCGGCTTTTGGAGGCGTTGCCGCAGCTCGTTGAACGCTTCCTGCTGCTCTTCACCCCACACGAATCTGACATCTTCTCTGGTGAGGCGTGTCAACGGCGAGGCAATGCGTGAAAAGTTCTGAATGAAGCGTCGGTAATAGGCGCACAGTCCTAAAAATCGTCTGACTGCCTTTTTGTCAGATGGTGCGGGAAAACTTGCCACGGCAGCTATTTTGTCGGGGTCGGGCCGCACACCTTCACTGCTGACAAGATGCCCCAGAAACAGAAGCTCTTCGAAGCCAAAGTGACATTTTTCTGGTTTAAGCGTTAGTCCAGCAGATCGTATCGCTTGAAATACCGCGTGTAGTCGCTTCAAGTGCTCGTCAAATGTCGCAGAAAATACAATGACATCGTCCAAATATACCAGGCACGTTTGCCACTTGAGGCCTGATAGTACGGTGTCCATGAGCCGCTGAAATGTCGCCGGTGCAGAGCACAAGCCGAAAGGAAGTACCTTAAATTCATAAAGGCCATCGGGCGTCACGAATGCTGTTTTTTCTCGATCTCTTTCGTCGACCTCTATCTGCCAATATCCACTCCTTAAATCCATCGACGAGAAATAACGTGCATGCCGTAGTCGATCGAGGGAATCGTCTATACGAGGTAGCGGGTAAACGTCTTTTTTCGTAACCTGATTGAGCTTGCGGTAGTCCACGCAGAAACGTAAGGTGCCGTCTTTTTTCTTCACTAATACTACCGGCGATGCCCAAGGACTCTTCGACGGCTGAATAACGTCATCCTGAAGCATCTTTCGCACCTGCCTTTCTATGGCTTCACGTTCCCGCGGAGCTACTCGGTACGGGTTTTGCCTTATGGGTCTGGCCATTTCATCCGTAATGATGCGATGTTTCGTCAAAGGCGTTTGACGAACTCTAGACGTCGAAGAGAAACAATCTTGAAACTGATTAATAAGCTCCAGGAGGCTTTGCTTCTGCGTAGGCAGCAAACTTGGGCCAACATCGACGGATAGAGGTACGGGCAGCAGGTCGGTGTGATCGTCTTGCTCCGCAGTCAAGCAGCCTGCGACCTCAGTGAGCTCCTCCACGTACGCGACTGCCATACCTCGAGCAAGATGTCGTCGCTCAGGGCTGAAGTTGGTGACTAGAACTTGCGTGTGTCTGGAATTTATGCTTACGACGCCTCTTGAAATGGATAGGCCATGACTGAATAACAATGTTGGAATTTGTTCGGCGATCTTGTCGGACTTGCCTAGTAGGTCGCATGTTACAGCCACGAGAGCGCTTGACCGCGGAGGAATAGTCACGTCATCGTCGAAGACCCGCAGATGTTTACGTCGCTGATCTGCACAGTGCATATCCGAAACTTGATCTGGGGCCATCCAAAACGTTAGCGACCTGTCCGGAATGTCTATAACGGCGCCGTATTCAGACAGGAAATCCATGCCCAAGATCAGGTCTTTGCAGCACTCCGACAAAATGAGGAACGTAGCAACGAAAGCCGAATTACCGATCTGAATTCTGGCGGTACATTTGCCAGTCGGCGTCATCAGTTGACCACCCGCAGTTTTGATGTTGGGCCCCGTCCATGAAGTTTTAACTTTTTTTGAGGCAGTCGGCGAGCTTCCGGCTTATAATAGAGAAATCCGCACCAGTATCCACCAGCGCTGTCACTGGGCGTCCATTCATGTAAACAGCTAGGTCGGCGCTTACGATTTCCTTGGGGGTCGGCGACGTCGTATCGTCCGTCGTGTCGCCGTATCGTACGGTTGGGGGTGTTGTAGCATCTCGACGGGCGGCAACCTTCCCCCCAAAGGTCGCTGCTGTTAGTTTCCCCGACGAGGGCTGGGGGATCTGCCCCGGACAGTGTCGGCGTAGCTACGACGGTGCGGCGAAGAGCTCGGCGCAGGTGACGGAGAGCGGGGTCGACGATACGGACCAAATGGCTCTGCTTGCGGGGGCATGTTGTTGTCGCGGCGGTTGTCAAAACGAGCTCGTGGAAAGGTCGGCGCATAAACCTGAGATCTCTGTTCACGGTAAGGGCAAATGCGGTAAACATGGCCGGCTTCTCCGCAATGGAAACAAAGTGGACGGCGGTCGACGGTGCGCCACAAGTCCGTCTTACGAACAAATGGTCGACTGGTGGTCATCCTTTGCGACCAGGTTGGAGACGCTGGCGGAGGGTAGAGCGGCGATGTTTCCGTATGCGCATTAAGCTGTGGAGTCGGCGGCGGCGGCGATGGAATGTACGCTGGAATCACCGGCTCGTGCGGCGGTGGGATGTACGCTGGGATCACCGGCTCGTTGCAAGTATGAGCCAGAGGAGACGAGTTGTACGGCACTGGCGTTGGACGACGGACGGCCGACGCATAGTTGACAGATCGCTGGTCTGGTAGCGAATCGGGCAAAGAGAATGCTTGCCTGATTTCCTGTCGTACAACTTCTGCAACAGAAGCCATTGCAGGTTCTTGCGGAGTCCCAAGGAGGTTGCGGATCTCTTCACGAACAACCTCGCGAATGAGCTCACGTAGAGAACCTCCACTGCCGGCCGTCAGAGCAGAGACGTTGATCGCGGCGTTGTTTGGTCGGTCGTAATAGCGGCACCGTTGCTGTAGTGCTCGCTCGATAGTGGTAGCCTCTTCGACGAATTCCGCAACGGTGGTCGGCGGGTTGCGAAGAAGACCGGCAAACAGTTGTTCTTTGACGCCTCGCATCAAATGTCGTAGTTTCTTGGCCTCAGGCATCTCAGGGTCAGCTCGTCGAAATAAGCGGGTCATGTCCTCCGCAAACATGGCGACACTCTCATTCGGTTTCTGTATACGAGACTCGATGAGTTGCTGAGCCGAATCGCGGCGGTCGTTGTTAGCGAAGGTGCTGCGAAGTTGCTGCCGAAATGCATCCCAAGAAGACAATGTGGCCTCGCGGTTCTCATACCATGTACGAGCGCTGTCCGCTAGAGCAAAGTAGACGCGCGAGAGCTTCTGTTCTACGGTCCAATGGTTTGCCTTGGCGACTCGCTCATAGTGGTCTAACCAATCCTCGACGTCTTCATAAACCTCGCCGTGGAAGGTCTCGGGAATCCGAGGCTGCTCAACAGTCAGCTGTGAAGCGCCTCCAGTTGCCATTTCTGCAGACGGAGTCCTTGGCTGGAGAGGTTCCAGAGGGATTGTCTCGGGACTGAGACCTCGCTGTCGGCGACTGTAGCGGTGGACAGGAGTATTCACTGCAGGAACAGGTTCCGGTGTCGGACTGGAAGTGCCGGATCGTGGAGGAGTCCCGAGCATCAGACGTAGAAGTCCAGCACCTCCACCAGTGTCGCAACGCGGAAATAACAAGGTACAGGACCACGTTGCGACGACGAAAGACAAGTCTGTATTCGGATAACCAAAATACACAAGAGCAGACGCTTCAACGTCGTCTTCCTCAGAGGGCCCAGAGCTGAAGCTCGTGCTGCTCGCTTCTTTGTCCTCTGTCGTCCTGCCGGCTATTAATCGTGACAATATATATATATATATATATATATATATATATATATATATATATATATATATATATATATATATATATATATATATATATGTGACGTATGAAGCCATGGTAGGAGAAGCCGAGGATGAAGAAGTGCGCGTGAATGGAATAAAAGTATGGCGTCTGTGCCGCTGGACGTCTCCCATTCATAGCGTCACACAAGTCGACAGGATGGAGACCTGGCAGCCGACTCAACAGCCGCACATCACCAGCAAAGTCATCAGCAAGACACGTTGACCGCATGCAGACCACCGAAGCAGATCCTGCTGCACACAGCGACCAGCATCATGACAGAACCATCGGCTGACCTTGACATCCCCAAGTACACCGGATCAGCGGACGATGGACCCGTGCAGGAGTGGTTCGACCTATTCGAGCTCCACGCTACCGCTGCATCATGGTCGGAAAGGGAGATGGTCACCAACTTCAATGACTACGTCACCGGTGAGGCATTCCGATTTTACCTCACACACATATTTCAAAACAACGAGTCATGGAAAAAGATCAAAGAAGAGATGATTACCCGTTTTAACGACTACGACAAAGACTTGCTTATAAACAACCATGTGGAGACAATCGCACTCAGTCGTCACAGTCAAAAGCAGTCTTCACGCATCCGAACACCAAGCATGAATTCTCGATTCCCCACAGACAGATTAAAGCATCCGCTCACTGAAAGGCATGGAGATCTTCCACGGAGACTCAATCTTCCACCGGGCTTTGATACTGAACGAAAATCAGCCTTTTCTACGTCGTCATTGAACCATAGGACTCATGCAACTGAACCACCTTATGCACTCTGCTCCCCGTATCGCACACTTCACCCACCACCTGGTTTTGCATCATGTGGATCTCCAGTTGCTCCCAACGTTCACCTCACACCTCACAAGCTCGCTACGGTCGGGTTAGAGCTGAGGAACTGTGAAGATACTCGACCAAGCCACGTCCCTTCCGTACAGATTCATGCGTCAGAACAGCGTCGCTCGGTAGGTGCGCATAGAGACAACCTTTCGCAATCGGAGTCTGACCAAGCCACGCCTGTTACGGCATCACCGTCAAGTCCACACCCACCCGAGAGTCGAAACAACACAGAAAGCTCAGAGGCATCAAACGTGGAACGTTGCCGGCTGCCACAGGCGTCTGTAATTAACGGCGTTGCAGCAGCCTTTGAAGAGCTCGCACCAACTTCACTGCCCGAAAAGCATAGCACCAGCTACCTAGTGGACACTACATCACGTTGCCACGAAAATCAACGTCATGCTTCAAAAGGGCTACCCAAGCAAATCGACCAAATTAAGGGACAGCAACAGGCACTCCGGCAAGGACAACTACAAATATCAGAAGCACAATCGGAAAGACGTTTGAAAGCGAGCCAACTGAAGCGAAGACAACTTCAAGATGCCTCGCTCAAGACAAAGAAACCATCAAATTCAAGACAACTTCACCGAAAGGAACGTCGTCAGAGACGCCTTCAATGTCAGGCATCAAGACTGTGCCTACGAACCAACCATGTGAGACAACATCACAACAAACGACGAAACCGGCACAAAACAACCAAGTTTTCTTCTGAAAGAACACGGCCATCGCCCCATCACCCTCGTTCAACGGATAGAATAAGTAGAAGCACCGCATGTGTAACGGTCACGACAAACGGACGCCGACGACATCCGAGCTGCCGGCGTTACAAAGTGTTCCAATATGATTCACTTGTGACATGTCTAACAACTGTGTTGAGATCAGTGTCCATGTGCAAGGCATGCTTGTGTCCTCCAGAACGCAACAGCCAGCCTCGACCACCAGAGCTCTTCTCAACATCATCGGACTGCTGCACTCTGCCTTGAAGTTTTCTGCAAGTTTACGGAACTACATTGGGGCACGGAACGATTTGTGCATTTTGAGATTTGTCACTTCTAAGCCTCTCCTTGTTTCCTTTTCGTTCTTTGTAACTCACGCCTTCTTTCGGGGGGAGGGGGAATCATGTGACGTATGAAGCCATGGTAGGAGAAGCCGAGGATGAAGAAGTGCGCGTGAATGGAATAAAAGTATGGCGTCTGTGCCGCTGGACGTCTCCCATTCATAGCGTCACACACACACACACATATATATAAGGTGCATGACGGCGGCGACGGCAAAAACCAGCCGAGACTGTCCATATAATTGCTATCGGAATAATTATACCCGCCAGGGTGGTCTAGTGGTTATGGTACTCGAATGCTAACCCGAAGGGCACGGGATCGAATTCCGGCCGCGGCGGCCGCATTTTCGATGGAGGCGAAAATTCTTGAGGCCCGTGTACTTCGATTTAGGTGCACGTTTAAAGAACCCCAGGTGATAGAAATGTCCGGAGCCCTCCACTGCGGCGTCCCTAATAATCATATCGGGGTTTTGGGACGTTATACCTCAACAATTAAAAAATTAATAAATTTTTACTTTGGTCGGCGCAGTGCCCCGGGTTTTCTACCTTGTCCAATAATCTTAACTAGTTTAATTTGCACTAATTATTTTAACTGGTTAGCCTTAATAACTCAGCGCTCACTTCTTATTTATGATATAATAAACTTTCGCTAATTAATCCACTATTCACCTAACTTGATTTGCTTATCATCAGATATGGTGGTAGTAGTGGTTTCAAGAGGAAAAGGCGCCTAATTTCTGCAGCCCGGTCGGAAGCACGGCGCAGCGCCTTCATCAGATATACGCACTTGTATGGCTTCACGCGCCCGCGTGCTTTCTCTCTCACATTCTCTCGTTCTCTGCTCGCGCTAGGCGTGCTCTCTCCATCCAAGGCGATCGTGCGCGCGTTCTCTCCCCGCGCTGTGCGTGCGCGTGCTCTTGCCCGCGGTGCTCAAATGAGCGTGCTAGCGCTCTAACCTCGCGCTGCGCTTGCTCTCGCGTTATATTTAACTGCAGGTCGTGGTCTTGCGGGGCAGGTGGACATGGTAGAGCACCTTTGTCAAGAGACTGGCCAAGAAAGCCACGCTTTTGGCGACGGTTATGCCCAGAAGGTCGAGAAAATGAAAGGTTGAAAATAAGTTAGTGCGCCATGCTTTTAGAATGGTGAAAAGAAATGGCACCGAGATCGCGCAGAACATTTATGACGAGAAATTCTGCGACCTTGATATGAAAATAAACGCCAAAAAAAGTAAAATTAGTCACCCTGCTTAAAGACGTGTGTGCATATGAGAGAAGAGTTTATAAATGACACAACCAGCATGGACTAATTCATTCCAACCCGAGTTTGACATGACTATCACGCGGAAACGGGCGAGCCAACTAGCCCTCATCAAGTTGCTACCAATACACAAGGACGGAACAACAAAGGTGTGCGTTTGAAATAAAAAGTTAAGTAGCTTGAGCGCCCGCTTTTGCGAGGTGCAGAAACGTTTGTCATCGTATAGTGGATGAGCGACATATCAGAAATTGTCTTTGTTTTGGTGAGGACTGCGTACAATAAATAATACAAGGACTTTCAAAGGCTTATCAGAATAAACTAATCGAGTTAGTAATGATAAAAAATACAAATGCCATTTGTGCATTTATATGATGAATCTACAATACAATACAGAACCCCTTCTGTCACGCGGCTGCCTCACGGGCTCGCAGGCAGCAAGTAGGATTCTCGGAGAGCGCCAGTGCAGATACGAAATCGCAATCAGTGTGTAAAATACTTCGCGCTATGCGCAGTACCAAAACGGTTTTTGACATAAGCTGGCGTTCCACTGTGCTCTCTTCTGAAGGTACTGAATAGGCGCGGCGATATGTGAGAAGTCGACTAAACTTTATTGCTGTATGCGTGTGTCATTGCTGTATGCCACTCGATCTGCCGTACGACAATTATCAAAATAAGGCACGCAAAATAAATGACGATTTGAATCTGCGTACAGCTTGGCGCTCGTTTTGTCTGTGCATTTCCTTTGAATATGTAGTTTCACAGGTTCATTTAAGTGCTTATCATCTTCTCAAGGCTGATGCGGCACTGTGCGGCATAAGAACGGTGCGTAGCGACTTGTGTAATGACGTGGCTTTCTATGCAACTTGGAAAGGCAACCACCGACAGCACGCGCTCCGCCGAAAACGCGCGCAGTCGCTCCCACGGACGAGCCGACGACCTTCGATGTTTTCATCGGCCCTACCAGGGGGATATCCGGCGCTGGCGTCGCGCGGGCAAACTTTAGGTGTTGATTCTTCTTCAAAAGTGCGCTTAGAGTCGTTTAGGTTGCCTCGTCTATACTTGAATTCCGTACATGCTAATATTCTCTATTAGAAAATTTTAGCGAGTTTTGAAGGCATCAGGACCTTTGCTCGCAACGTGTGCGCGAGAGCAGACGATGCAACCCTTCATGCGTCACAGCTTTGAGGGCCACGTGTTCAAGCTTCCTACACAGTGACGTCACTGTCGAACTCGTCGCCCAGAAACCGAAAGCCGTTCATATAAATAAGGCGATATCAAATTATTTGGCGAGAATACATGAATCTTGGAGCGTGTGTCATGCTTCCTATGGCAATAAGAAACGTTTGCAACAAAGAATGCGCAAGCCACAAATTTAATGGCACCACCCCTTTAAGCAGTTTTACTTGTCATACCTCCCTGTGTAGCTTCCAGCGAGCTCGTCGGGACGAAAAATGAGATAAAGCGAACGGAGCGTACGTGCGACAAATTCCAGCAACTGCGATCGTACTTGACGATTTCGGAAAAAAATTACTGCGGCAAGTGATTCTTAAGACCTATTAATAAACTCCATAGTGAGATCATTCGATGAATACTTGGAAAAGCGTTGTAGAGCTCCTTTGAATATAAAACTAGCTCCCCGAGATGTTCACACTGCTTGTGATCAGGGCAATAAAACAATCTACTAAGCTCTTCTAAACGACTGTTACAATTTCAGAACATGCTGCATCTGCGCTCGGAAATCTGAATACAAAGCTAAAGCCGGAACAACCGCAATTTTGACGCCAGGTGTGGTCGACGTCCAGCAAAATTGCATCAGCATGTCACAATCTCTGACTCGTAGAACAAGGTTTTGCACGTACAGTGAACCAGTGTTGCGGAGTTGCCACTCCGGAATTGGAATGACTCCGGAATTATTCCACATTTTCGCGACCCCGGAATGGAATGGGGGCAACGCTTGAAGGAATGGAATGTGATTGGAATTAAGCGCATTTTGCACAGAATGGAATGGGAATGGAATTAAGTCTTTTTCCGAAAATAGAGCACATTTTCGTCCACGCGCTGTTTTTCAAACTTCAAACATTAGTTAGTCAGACCCTCGAATTTAACAATAAAGCAGTATTTTCTATGCGCAATCATCCCTGCGCGTTGGTTCACATTGATACCCCCACAAGAAAGTGGCAAATACTCTATGCACAGCCTGATCTTTATCTCACGAGCTGTTTAGTACCTGACACAGGTAAATAACCTTTGCGACAAGGAAGACATTGCATACCTGTGCACAGGCGAACAGAGAAAGTTATCCTCACCCCATCCATGCTTGCGAGGCGAGCTTGACAAGCGTGAGTGCTGACGAGCAGTGCGGCCCAGTGTTCCGTATTCGATGCTAAGGCACAAGGTGCCCGAGTGGTGCACTGTTCCAACTAATAGTCTTTTAGCAAGTTACGGAAATACGGTACGCAAATACGGTAAGGCAGCACGGTACCGCGCCTCCTTTCCCGGTCGTTGAGCGGCCAAAGCACAACCAGCGGGAAAGGAGGAACGCTACCGTACGTCCTTACCGTATTTGCGTACCGTATTTCCGTAACTTGCTAAAACTCTCTAATACCAGCAGATCTAGAGGGTTTTATTACCCATTAACTAAATATTAGTTTTCTCCATATTCACGAAAGCTCCAGACGATTGGCAACACCGCTTTCTTCTTGAACACTACTTTTGTCAGCATAAAAATACCCTATCGTCATTTTAGCATTAACACATTTTAGCTTAAACAATATTAAAATATCAACAGGGTTCCTCATTAGGGGGGTCGAAGGTTCATCGCAGCGCCCCCCCCCCCCACCCTACTAAGTCCATGTATGGGGCAGATTTGGCGCCCCCCCCTCTTAGGTGACTAGAAGGGTCAATGTACGGGGCAGATTTTGCGCCCCCCTCCTAGAATATTAGGGGGGGCGGCCGCCCCCCCTGCACCCCCTGTGCGCACGCCTATGGGTACCGGGAGAACTGCCCCTATGGGAATTAATAGGGTGTTTGTATTGCATCTGCACGAGATATGTCACCAAGCAGTTCTTAATGCATCTGGCGACATCAGCTTTATGTGGCGTTCATTCTTAACTCGATAAAACTATCAAGATGCATTTCCTACGTTGAGGAATTACAGGAATGGAATTTAACTGCCCGGCCATTCCCGGAGTGGGAGTGAACTAAGTTTTTTCATTCCGAGGAATTGAAAGGAATGGAATTGCGGCAAGTTCTAATTACCCGGAATGGAAGTGGAATGGAATGGAGGCGCCGATTCCGCAACACTGCTGTGAACAAAAAATTAATACAAGAAACTCACGCGGCGGCATACATTCACTTGGCACTATTTGGCCGTGCACGGCCCTTGCGCTATTAAAGGGGTCCTGAACCACTTTTCCAATTGTAATCCTAGAATGACCCCAGTATCGGAGTTAGTTGCCTCACGAATCGATTGCCGCAAAAATTTCTCGAATCCGCCAAGAACGAGCGGAGTTACCAGCGCTTTCTATCCTTCTCTACTCCCGACGTGCGCACTGGAAGCTAAGCTACACAGGGACAGCACTTGGGAATGAAGTTACGTCATCGCGCATGATGAAACACGATCGCTCTCTCCCGTTGCGATTCCTGTACGCAAATGTGGCTCCCTGTGTAACGTTAGCACACTATGAAGTGCGGCGCCAGCACGTGGCGGTGCATGGCGGCACCCCTTGGCAAGAAGCGTACCTGATCCAAACGCCGCTCTTGATTTGTTGGCTACTGGCCAATTGCATGCTCTCTGTTGGGTGACTCCAAACAGCAGGCGCCAGTAGCTCCGAAGAAAGTGAGCACAGGCCTCTGTATCAAAAGAGGGCGCCTGGGAAAAATGACAACTACGAGCTCCGCTTCTAAACTCTCCTTGCCGCGCATGACTCCAAGACTCGACTAAGCTGTTCATAACAATCTCGGCTTTCCTTAGGATATATCTTTTCACCAAGCTCGAGGGGTGGTTCATGACCCCTTAAACACATGCTATCGTCATGCCATCATTCATTCAGGCACATAAATTCAAGTCTCTGCCTTGCAGAGGCAATTGTTTTACAAGCTACCATAAGACATCAAGACGGTTCATGTGCTAAGTCTGTCTGTTCAATGCAAAAATATGCACAACCATAAAAGCACTGTCTTGTGCTTGAATGCCATTTCAGTTTACCTTTATTTTGTATATACACATAAGGCACAGAGGACGGTTCGACAGAAAAAAAGCCCAAAATCTGGCTTGGATACATCTGACCACTACCAGTAACTGGCAACTTGTACAAAAAATATGCATAAGTACAACATATATACAGGTACGCAGAATACAATAACAGCAAAATCATATACATATAAAATATGTGTATTCAGGTAACCTTAACATTCAAGGTTATTTTTGTACAAACCCAGACACTGTGAAGAATGCAGAACAAAGAAATACACACAATAAACATTTACAGAAGTTGCAGAAAAACCCAAGGTACAAAAAGACATAACTTTTCATATACAAAGGAACATCAACAGCAGTACAGAAATACATCATCAGTGTATGTGCAGTTACAACTTAAAAATCATGTTCATCACAGACCAATGTAAGAAAGCTTTTAAACAACAAATTTGGACACACGGGAAAAATATTACAAACGTGATAATTAATGAATGGAGCTGAGTAATGATGGCGGGACATGGCACACTATTTCATAACTATAATTTGTATTTCCATGTGCAATATGCCAAGTTGCTTGGACTTCTGTGGCACAACAAGGAAAAATAATGATCTTTTAGTCCAGGTCAAAAATGTTGATGTATAGTATAAATGAAGGAAGGAAATTTTTCTGAGGACTCGCCTTCTTTGTTTTGACACAACCGTAACGAAAACCAGCAGATAATGATGCTGAGGAAGGTACAGGGGACATTAATTGTATAGTTTTTTTTTTTAAGTGTATTGTAATATATGTGATACAAATGTGAAGAAAGTGGATGAAAAGACAACTTGCCACCGGCAGGGAGTGAACCTGCGACCTTCTGAAGTTTCTGAAATATTGATAAGACACTAAGTATAACTAAATTTTCTTCATTTCCCTTTGCATAAGTATAATGCTACTTCCGTTGAATGAACCTTTTTAAACCTGAATTTGTAATCTGTAGACATGTTTCGATTGTTGAAAATGAGATCATTCTCATGTTAATCAACTTCCCACTTTCTTTAGCTAGTCTGCAAATGTAACACAGAAATAGCAAACGATGTGAATCTGATTTTCGACATTTTATCCTGGCATTCGAATTGATAGTTTCTCTGAAAAGAGTATGGGAGGACAGCATTAGAGGGACGGCAATCTTGAAAAAGCTACTATAGTCAGTTACAAGCTAAGAATAAATGTGAGCTCCGCCGACAGCCTTCGCTATACCACCCAGAGAGGATTTGCATAGATCCCCTATCCAATCGCATTTGCTCATTTCTATGATGTGAAACACATTCAGCATATTTCAGGTAACCTGTTTTACCATATGAACAGATGTTCGTGTCGCTGGTTTTCAGTTGAAAACTTGAACTTCTTGCTTAATTTCAGCAAAGATTCTAACATCACTCCTCAGCCCAACAAAATATTTTATGTAGGGACGATGAACTTTTAATTCCTAATACGCATAGTCTTTACAGTAGCAGTGATAAAGTACTTAATGTTAGAATGGAAACCACCTAGCACGACTCATGTACAGATGAATGACAGATGAAAGGTGCGCCGCAGTTATGGGGGTGGAGCTTGCATATATGCTTAGGTTGTAACCAACTGTGAAATTTCCACTGGGAAGGACACTTCATTATACCACTTAGCTTCTATTTCACAAGGACATTAAATACTTGACATTGATAGTGATGAAGAATCATTTAGGATATTTCAGGTAATTAGCCACATTACTGTTGAAAAATATTTTCCAACCGGCTGACTTTCAGTAAGCGAATCAAGTCAGTTGGTCAACAAGCCCAGACTACCAGTAAAAGTAAAGTCAGTCTGTCGCTCAGTAAGTCAGTCAGTTGACCATGTCAGACTGCTGCTAGAGTCACTAAATTCCATAATTCAATGACTGAATAAATCAATTAATAAAATAATTTACAGGTGGTGCAGCATTCTAGGCAAAAAACTGGGACTGCAGCCGTTCGCTTTGAGCTGACCTATCTATTTGGGAATCGAAAAATACACTAGTCATGTGATCTACATTCTCCATCCCACATGGGATGTCATCCTGTGTCAAAGCACTGCCAGCGAGTTCACCCCAAGATGTACATGCATGTGTGTGTGAAAAAAAAGGGGAAAAAAAAAAGAGCAGCGTCTATCCACTGCTTAAGTAAAACTTATACTGTGGCAAGTGCTAACAATGTACGGGGAAATTTATTTTCAGAAAGTCCGCATAGTGCCAGACTTTCGCAGCAGCTGCAGGACAGTCACTTGCTGCAGACAGGTGCAGTCATGAGTGCAAAGAATTGAGCCATTTCTGATGACAAAGAACCCAGTGCAACTGTGGCAAGAATTAGGAATGGACTTGTTTGGATAAAAGGGGCACAAACTTCCTACTAGTGGTTGATTATTTGCTCTCGTTACCCTGACACCATCTACATGCGAAGCACAAAGTCTGAGGCGGTCATAAATGCAGTCAAAAGCATTTTTGCTCGTTTTAGCATACCAACAGTAGTAAGAAGTGATAATAGACTGCAATTTGCTTTACATGCCTTTGCAGCTTTTGCGAAGCACTATGGCTACCAAGACAACCTCAAGTCGAAACTGCCCACAGTCTAGTGGAGAAGTTGAAAGGATGGTGCACATGATCAAAGAATTGTTTACAAAAGCAGACTATCCTTTTCTGGCTCCTCTGTAGCACAGAGACACTGCAGGTGTTACAGGGTTCAGCACAGCACAGCACAGTTACTAATGGGCCGAAGCCTGCGCACCAGGCTTCCCATGACAGCCGACCACCTGGAACCGAAGTGGCCTGCGCCAGACAACATCAAGTGTCAAGACGAAGAAGTGAGGAGGTACAAGAGAACTACAGTTGCTGCCAGGCTGTGACCGTCCTTCCTCTGCTACAGCCAAAAGATACAGTGTGGGATCGAGGCACCAAGACAGTGGGGCGTGTTCTCAGCCCAGCTTCTAAGCACTGTTCGTATGCCGTGAAACAACCCCCACAGCGCTCATATGTAATAGCATTCATCTAGTGCCCTATTCAGACCAAATGACAAGCCAGCTCAGAGTGAAAACTGCAAGGAGCATGAAGAGCAGAGCAAGGTAATAGACAACACGGCAACAGCGACATCACAAGTCTCCAATGATCATGGAGTGACAGCTACCACGTTCGGGCATCAAGTCAAGACTGAAAAAACTTGACTTGTGAAGTGTTTCGTTTTGCCTTTTCCCCGAGATATGTGCATATCTCGGGGAAAAGATGGAGAGGGCACTATGCACCATGCATTTCATATATTGTGAAGTGGAATAAAAGTGAGCATCATTAGTTAGCCCTGCTCCAAGTCACTTGTGTATGTGCAGCTAGTGGCTGTCAGCACCCTTCCTCATGAAGATGTGACATACCTTTCTACTCCTGGATTTGGAGCATTCAGGATCTTCAGCATCTTGACAATGATCATGATGTACATGGGAACAAGTGTGACACTGAGACTTCCAAAGAAGGCTCTGTTGCAAAAATGGCTCAGCAACTGCAAAAGTAGGCTTGCAATAAAAACGACTGCACTTGTATCGTTACTATAAGGATTGAAAACACACAACTGCTTCACAAACTTGCCCTCAGATGTGCAAACGTTGTTGAAGACACCGCATGTATTGCCTATTAGGAATAGGGCAGGTTGTACATAGTACAGCTATTTCAGCCAAGTGAAAAGCGTAAGAGACATGCTTGCAAAATTTTCTGATTTGCCACGATTTCCAATAGGCAAAGGGCTGATGTTTTACACTGACTGGGCTTCCATTCAGAGAGAGCTCACAAAACCAGTTCTAGCCAATTCTTTCCAGGGCCAACGACATCCCTGGTAGTCATGTGTTCCTTGTGGATGCTACCCTAGAAGCCAGAAAACCATGTCTTTGACTAACTTTCTGAGTCCTTTAGTGGATGAGCTGCTTGTTCTTTTGGAAGAAGGAATCAAGGTCGGTGAAACGTATATCCTTTGGGATAACTACTATTAAAGAACTTGCGTGCACCGCACCAGCACATGCATTCGTTTTAGGAACCAAGCTGCACTCTGGTTATTGCTGCTGTGGAAAATGTGACGAAAAAGGAGCGTGTAGATGCACGGTCACTCGATCAATACACACAGGTGGAGCCTGTCACGTCGCACCGCCATTAATGGGCGAGAGAATGTAAGTGGAGTTTACAGTTGTTGCCATGATTGGCGAGGAGGTAGCCAATTGTCGGGGAGAGCCATGCAAGGCACTGGCCAGAAGAAGCAAGTATTCAAAAAGTGCAGGCTGCTCAATGGCTGTTTTTTTTTCCCTGGTATAGTTACCATTGTGTTATTTAGGACAATTTATGCCTGCGTGATCTTTTACACAAGCAGCACAATGCCGCGCAACTGCTGAGTGCCTCTGTGTATGATGAATGCGTCGAAGGACCCCCATATCTGCCACCACAAGTTCGCTAACAATGCAGAACGCAGGGCAGCATGGCTGTGAAACATTTCTCAGGAGGGACCCCGCAGGATAGGAAGAATATGGCAGCCAAATGACAGGTCATTGGTATGTGCTCTTATTTTACAGAACGGGACTATACAAGGCAACTGCCAAGTTGGTGCGTTTGCCAACTTCGGTGCTGACAGTGTTCTCCAGTTATCCTAGCTACATAAGTATGAAAACTACGTCAGCTTTGGGGAAGAAGCGGCCACGCTTGGAAAGAACAGATGATGGTTCGTAGTCTCGGGCAAAATGTGCAAGAAATGTTGCTTCATAAGAAAAGCTTGCTGTTAGTCAAAATGGCTCACCACTTGACTGTAGCAAAACCTTAATGCCTAATGATGCCAAACCAGTAGTGGAAACCTGTGGTGAAATTGAGTCATTGGCAGCTGCATTGACCCGGTGCTGCTGCGGTAACCCGGAACACTAGGTGTGCTACACCATCTCCACTGCATACAACAAGCCCCACCTGTGCATTTTAATCGAGCAGCCATGGTAGATGGAAGGGGTGTATTTCCCAACACAAGTACACCACTAAGAATTGATGCTGGTTTTTCTGAGACAGCTCAGAAAGAGCACCATGTTGCGGTATTAGAGAAGCGGATGTAGCGGATACACCACTCTCTGCACTACCAAGTGGCCTTGTTTCATGATTTCTAGTAAATTATAAATTACATACATCTGGATTGCCTTGGTATAACTGAAAAATTAATATTGCTGTGGATGTGTGGTTTAATAGAGTGTTGATTATCTTCCACATCAAGTGAAAGAATCGCATAGCGAATGTTGCATCTGGCAAGCATACAGCGTGAGGAAATAAATTGCCCGTAGGCCAAGGTCTCTACAAGATACTGATAAATGGAAGGCAACTGAGCTGTGTTTTCTTCTCTACTTCGGCCCAACCAACAGTTTTCAGAGGCATTCTGCCGAAGAATTTGTACAGTCATTTTCTCATTTTACACATGGCACATACAATACTTTCTCACAGTAGTACTTTTCTAGAGTATTACAACTGTGCAAAAGAGCTTCTGTTTGCCTTGTCTCAGCATTTCGGTCACTTTATGGGAAGCATAATCTACCCCACAATGTCTATTCATTGGTTCCTTTGAGCCATGATGTTCTCAAGTATGGGCCACTGGACCATTTCAGTGCCTTTCCAGCTGAGAATTATATGCCGCACCTCATAACGCTTGTCAAAGGCTCTAAGTGACCATTGAAA
>NW_023616273.1:0-80001 GCF_013339695.2 Rhipicephalus sanguineus
GCATGATAGGACCTGCCATTTATGCTTGTCATACACACACGTCACGCCTTAGCAATTTCACTATATATCAAGTTAACGAAACGGCAGCAAGAGCACCAACACCGTGGCATGTAAATCAGGCCGTTAAGACATGCGTCATGATTTTCATGTTATGACCTGTCATTTATGTTCGTCTACAGTCATGTATGTCATAGCAATTTGGGATACATCCCATAAACGAAACGGACAGGAGAGCACGAAGTCGTAGGCGGCTCAAAGTCGCAGAAGTTCGCTAAGAAATGCTTCGCATGTAAAAAAGTCACAGTTTCGCCTGAAGGGCGGAGCAATGAATGCGATAGCAAGAAATTGGAATGCCACAGCAAGAACGGCAAGCAGCTACAAGCAGCTAGAGCGCTAACTGTCACAGTTGTTACTTCAACTAGCCCTACTTTGGCTCTTATAGCTAGCAGATCCCTCCTTTTGCAAACGCGGCCGCTGCAGCGAGCAATGTAACCTTCGTGTGGTCTATAGCTTCAACGCAAACTTTGCTGTGAAATTAGAAGTACAAAACTCCCCCTCAAGAGGTAATCGCGCGAGCACGTTCGACCACGCCCTGTATGTCAAAGTACAAGTTGAAGGCGCACATCCCAAGTCCGGCGAAATACTAGACAGTTTTAGTGTCGGGGACCCAAGAAATTTGCGAGCCGCCAGGAGGCATGCGCAGGACGCAAGCCACTCTCGGACTCTTGCGCTCGCGTTGTCCCAAGTCTCTGCAGAGCCTTCCTTTGGGCGGCAAACAAAGCCGCAGAGCGGGCGACCTCAAGAGAAGAAAATAAAGAAGGCGCTTGGCAGTGGCACGTGAAGCCACGGCTCACGTTCCCTGCGGGCGTCGATTCTAGTCACTAAGACAAAACTTGATTTGGCTCTAGTTGGTTCATATTCCTGAGGCTAAAATTACAGCGCAAACACACTTCTTTGTCCTTCTTACTTCTTCTTTACTTCTATCAAGCTAGAGCACGCGCCGTGGAGCAAGCGCCGCATGCTACAGTTGACTTGGCGGTCTCTACGTGGGACTAGCCGGGTGGCGCGGGGTCTCCGCTGCGTCTTCTCTGGACCCACATAAAGTTGCATCATCATCATCATCATGCTATATGTGGTTTTGCCTGCGTTACTATCATCATCAAGACGCTCGAAGAACAAGAGGAAAATTCTTTTTCGCGCGAGCGTGCGCTTAGGTGGTTATACTTTTCCTGCGCAACGTTCGTTTGTATTCTGCCGCTAGTCCAGGAGATCGAATGAGGTATGGCGTATTTTTTTTTTCTTTATTGCCTTGCATACCAAGACTATTTACATACTCACAAAAAAGGGTAGAGCTATACAATTACAAAGTGAAAATATGAACAACAAAAAAAAGAGGTATGGCGTAATTGTCTAAGGCAGCAAGCTGCGGAGCGAGGGATCGCAGGTTCGAATCCCCGGTCGAGCGCTTCGGGAATTTTCTTGCTTTTATTTATATATACATAATATACATATCCGGCGCATGACGGCGACGGCAAAAATCAGCCGAGAGTGTCCATATAATTGCTATCGCAATGAAACAAAGTACCACAGGAGCGAGAAGCGCAGTAGCGCGAACTAGCAGCAAAAATGCGTTTGTCACATGGTGATTATAGTACTTGCAGCGCATCTCGCCCCTCCCTATTGCAGTTTAGTACGCCACTGTTCGCCTTATTTTCGTACTACAGTCAAAGGTACAGTTTGCATAGATGTTCGTTGGTAAGACTTCAATGAAATGTTGAACGTTTGCGTCTGTTTAGAAAAAGTTGAGACGCTTGTCCGGCCTTCTATCGCTATTTCCTCCACACCATACAGTTCGACCATGGTAACATGTGATTATGTAAAACGCCCTCAGATGCTCACCCTGAGAATTTCGCTACATGTACGCTCTTCATCAAATGTAGGGACGTTTGTGTCAGGGCTGCAATTTTCAGTAGTACCTTCCTCAGCGTATACCTTCTATGCTAGAAACACACCTAAGGAATGTATTATCATTCGAAAGCATATTTTTTTTGTCAAATACCGACCGTTTAAGCAGTTGGCTCGACCTTTTTTCCGAAAACGTGCCCTCGACGATTTCGCCACACAGCTCGAACGTCGTCCAGTGTTTTCGGTCTGCTGAATAGAGGCAGCACGGAATACGTGACTTCTAACCACGTCACGGCCCGGAATTGTGGGATACCAGTCTCTATTATGGTGGACCACCCTGGCAGTGATTGAGCGCAAGCGTTTATGTGATCGCTTTAGTCATGGTGCTGTACACTGTATTCGGGTGTTCGAAGCGCACAAAAACTACAACTAGACGGTAGTCAGCGAACTCAAATCTTTTCCGCCTGCCAAAAATCGTTCACGATCAGTGTAGCCCCACGAAGACGCCAAGTGCGAAAGGGCGCAGTTTGGGCGCCACACGTATTAGGTGCGCCGACCTCAACACTGTCTGTGCCGACATCCGAGTGTGCGGCGGCCACTTTGACTCAGGTGAGCTCGAAAACCTTTTAAAGGGGCCATGACACCAATTATTGTTTGATCATATTTCGTGTTATGCGGCCTAAGCTTTCGTGATCGCGGAAAGATCGGTGGTGTTTGAGTAGTCAAGGAAATATTTTTTTTCCTGCCACAGAAATTGATTGATGCTAAAGTGTTAAGTATCAAATGATATCAGAAGAATTGGTCTTTCCAACAGCATTAAGTTCAAACAGGTTTATTTCGGATATTATCAAAAAATATAAAAGAAAGGAAAATGTAACAAAAATGCAACAAAAAGAGAAAAAGTACATAAGAACATCACCATCACCAGACTCAACGTTGCCGCAACATTGGGAAAGTTGCTTCAAAGTTGTGGCAGCACTGCGTGCTACTAGGGCAATGCTACTCTGCACAGGGTAAGCACTTAAAAATCTAAATAAACACTTTGAACGCAAAGTCTTTATAGAATAATACTGCAAAGATAAGCTCTGTATGAACAAAAGTTGTCTACATACATACAAAACTATGAGCGCTAGTGTCTATCATGCCACCGCACGAAGAAGCAGTTTCTCGAGGCGGTGAATCAAAGGTTGGCTCACAGTGCGTTGGTTTTCGAAAATATGCATCCACACACACTTATTTGTGTGGTTGCATGCCTCTCTGACGACTTCTGCGGTGAAAAACAAGACGAAGTAGCCTCCGCGCAGCACTCCGGAACACTAGGCGAAGGTCCACTCCTCGCCGTCTTTGCGGAGGTAACCCCGCTCATTCAGCAGTCGGCGCCAAATTCTCCTGTCCGAACTAGGTTCACACCTTGCAAATAAGAGCTGTGACATTTAGTACGCACCAAATATGTTTACATCAACGCACGGCAGCGATAAAGCGGCCCGAGGAGAGAGCGAAACCAGTGGTGGATACCTGCGGTTGTTCCAGGGTGGTTTGACGAGCTACCGCCATCTGCACTGAAGTCGGACTAATCGAAGTCGTCTTCCGCGTCTGTGCTGCTACCATCACCCAGAGACTGACGCTCAGATTCATTGGAATCCGTCATAATTTGCCGTTCTTGTTGAGCACCCGCGAGCGACGTCGACGTCACAACCGTAACCACCAGCGCTCACCTCCCCGACTGCGAAGGAACTTTAAAAATTCCCCCGTGGCGGAAAAAAGAGACACAGAAGCGAAACTGATAAAATACTGCCTCTTTTGCCTATTAAATGGCGTTAGCTGCCGAAAACCGCTCAGAGATCACCAAAATTGAACTTGAAGTCATCATTAGCATACTAACGATGAAAACAGTCGCGGTAACGAAAGTGTTGATCCTTGTGCGTTCACAGACAAGCTGGTTGAACTTTAGGGCATTTGCTCGAGCACTTAATGTATAATTGAATATTTTTATAAAGGCGTGAGCAGCCGGAGAGTCGTAAAACGTAGGCGCACTCGCGAGCCGTGACGATTTTGCTCCCCAACCATTTTGCTCCCTGATCAGCTGCGCCTGCAATGGAGGTATTTTAGTTTTCTTCGGCTTGTCATTGAAATTAAACGTTGTCCATCGGGTGCAAACTTTCGTCGAAGACGACGACTCAGCTTCATGTAGCACATCTCGTTACACACGCCATGGCAAAATGGCGGTCGACGGCGGTGGGGGGTTTCTATCCGGCGGCTTCTATAGGGCTTATTTTGTACAGAAATATACTTGCACGGTGCATTTTTAATACACGAGTAAGTGCAATATAAGCCATGCAATTCTATATTTCACTGAAAGCCGCAAATTGTTGGGCGACCATGTCATTGTCTCTTTAACAGCGGAGAAGTTCATAGGCGTGCGCACAGGGGGGGCAGGGGGCGGGCGGTCGCCCCCCCTAATCACCTAAGAGGAAGGCGCAAAATCTGCCCCGTACATTGACCCTTCTAGTCACCAAAGAAGGGGGTGGGGGGCGCAAAATCTGCCACATACATTGACTTAGTAGGGTGGGGGGCGCTGCGACGAACCTTTGCCCCCCCCCCCCCTAATGGGAACCCTGCGCACGCCTATGGAGAAGTTTAAGGCCGAGGTAAATCCCTACCTTCTACGCTGAATGATATAGTACGAAAAAAAAGTAATTTCCCCTTGACCGGAAGTAGCGAGGAGCAAGACACGAAAGTTCCACATGCAACTACCGCCGAGGTTAGAAAGGCCGTACGTGATATGCCACGCGGAAAAGCAGCTGGGGATGAGGAATAGCGGTCCATATGATTAAAGACGGAGGAGAATTTATTTGGAAGGAACTTGCTACACTTCCGAGCACAACACATCTCCAGCAGCCTTCACGCGAACATGTGTGCCAATTCGTTGCCTCCAGGCTGTTGTGGCCCCCGTCCAGGAAATAGCCTGTTGGGGGGAGAAAGTTTCCAAGTCTGAACGATGCGAGCTTCTTTACTACGTTCTTTATTTCTCCTTGCTTTACTTTGCAGGAGGTCCCTCAGTGATGCCGTAAGTACTTTTGTGTGTTTACTGCACGCGTGGGGTTTTCTTGTAAGCTCTTTCGGGCACATGCCTCGCCTATTCCGAGGGGTAGTGAGGCGTATCTTAGCGGAAACAAAGGCGAACTACGTGACGAGGGTATCGTGGCTCTACCTCGTGAAACGACTGCAAAAGGGCGCGATATCTAGTACACAGCCCCGAGAACTCGCCTATGTGCGGACACACTCAAAGCCCGTAGGCAGTGGGCAATACTCAGAAGTAAGATGACGTGGAACTCGACCTTCAGGGGATCTGTTTTCCTCACTGCATACCCCCTGAGTGCTTGGTTAGGCGCAGTAAACGTGCGGGAAACTTCGAAAGAATTTTATGAACAGCGTCATTTAGATGCTTGTTTCAATATACAGCACAGCGCAGACACAAGAAGTTTGCAGCACGGACGTTAAGAAATCGATTACTTCTTCGCGACTTCTCTAGAAGCAAATTACGCATCTATCTTCTTAGTGAACTTGTCAGTTTATATTAGGCAGTTTTCTTGCTCACATTTAGACACATAAGAAGGATAAATTACGTTCGAAACTCGTCAGAACGGCGGACCACAAGTACCATAAGTTAGATCGTTACATCCAATATTCTTTGTATTATAAAACAGTATTTTAAACAGTTCTTCTAGCAAATTGGAAATATGTCTTGCGCTACAATCATAGCTAGAAAGACGCATTATTCTAGGCTTCAAATCCACTCTAAACGAGGTGTGCCATTTTACACTTTTTTTTTGTTCTGTATGACCAAAATTTCCACAACATTTTGAAACGAATAAAAATATGGTTGTATATTGTTTTTGAATATTTATTTTGCTCCTAATCTACCTTTCGAGTTTAGTGCCCCGCGCGAGACATCGTTACAGTCGATATCGCAATCGCAATCGCGTTTTAGGTGTCGTCATAAAATGTGTAAACTCACTGCAATGAAGCGTGCCCAAAGAAAGTTCGTATTTTGTTCGCTATAACCAATAATTCGCTATATCAGGATTAACTATAGCGAGGTTCTGCTGTTTTACCTATTAGGAGTGCGAAGCATAAGAATGTTGTGAACCAAACACGCCAAAGCAGGATACACGGACGTGCTGTGATAGAATGGGTTTATGTTCGGCTTTGACTATCCAAAAATGCGTGAGAAGCGGCTAATGAGATTCACCTTGTTCCTGTGATAAAACCAGTCTAACTTTATACAGCTGATTCACAAATTTCAATAATCAGAATCATGATCAGTTACTCGAATAGTCATCAACCGACACCTGGAGCAGCAAGCCGGGCGATAAAGCAGCCTAATATCTCCAGGAAGTTAATTCAAAAATTGGCATCTCTCTCTCTACCCAAATGCATTGCCGCACTGTAGAGTTCTAGGCACTAGTCTTAGTCTTGGATATGCGATGGTTTTTAAAGAATAACGACGAAGAAGACGCAGACACAGACATAAATAAACGGAAGAAAGCGCAACTTTCAACTCGGTTGAAAGTTGCGCTTTTTCCCGTTTACCTGTGTCTGCGTCTGTGCCTGCGTCTTCTTCGTCGTCAGTCTTTAAACACAGTGCATATACAAGACATTGACATGAACCAAGTAGCCCCGTCATCGCCTTACTGAGCTTGATTTGGAGGCACTAAGCGGCATCAAGTGACAATCTCGCGCTAATAGTACTGTAATATATCGTAAGTTGTCTGATATCTCGCCCCACAAAAGTGGCTTTAACAAGGAATTCTTCCATTTTATTTCGTTGTGGGTAGCGACTCGAACGCAAGCCTTTCCAGCGAACAGGAATTGGGTCTCAAAAGCCCTTCGTAGCAAACTTTGAGGTGCTCCGGCTCAAATTTATTGTCCGCTGAGGTTTACAAAGATGCTGAACTACGTGAATGCAGCGTTCACTGCATATTTTTTTTTTCAGTCCGAGTAGTAGGACGAGGACATAGACCCTCATCCGTCCTCGTGTTCTTGCACTGATGAGAAATTCTGCAGTTACCGTTTCCGGTCCATGTACTACATCTGAATTCTGAATGCAATTCCGTACTCAGATGCACGTCAACGAGTTAATGCATGCATACTCCAAATTTACAATTTCTTCGAAGCACAAATTAGAATCATCACCAGATAAGTTGAAGCCTTGAAGACACAAAACGTTTCTCTGTTTCAAAATATCCAAGCTTTCCGAAATCCAAAACCATATGGTCGTGTTTCTTGTTTAGGTGTACATCCATGTCTCAAACTGTTCACGATATCTTTTATTCATAGCACTCCCAATTTATTAAAAGGTATTGGCATTTCATGAATATTCGTTTTCACTTTTTGGAATATCGCCAGTCTGTATATAGTTCGTGTTTTGTTTTGTTATGTCCAAATGGGGAGGTCAGTCCGAAACAAAGCCACATAATGCAGGTAGGTTCGGACGTGTGAAGTGGTGAATATATATCTAGTCCCCAAGCACATTAGATTGAGCGCGGCATGTAATAATACTAATATCTGGGTTTAATGTCCCAAAACCACGATATGATTATGAGAGACGCCGTAGTGGAGGGCTCCGGAATTTAGACTACCTGGGGTTCTTTAACGTGCACCTAAATCTAGCTACACGGGCCTCAAGCATTTTCGCCTCCATCGAAAGTGCAGCCGCCGCGGCCGGGATTCAATCCCGCGACCTTCGGGTCAGCAGTCGAGCGCCATAACCACTAGACACCGTGGCGGGGCCTGAGCGCAGCATGTACTATGAACATGAGTCCAAATCATTGTTTGGTTTAAATAATTCTTGGAAATGTGATACGAAAATCTCAACTTAATGAAACCGACAGATAATGAAGCAAGGATGGCACAATGGACATTGTTGTTTTTAACTGCAGTGTAATAGTCTGACATATTTGGGGAGGGAGAAAGATGCAGAACTGTATGCATCCGCGATTGTTTACGTAAAAATTTAGCAAAACTACACTGCTCTCGCGCGCCAACTATCTGTCGCGTTGTGCACGTTTCGTTTCCGATTGCACACCATGCACTTACTTCAAGTCAACACAACCTGGCAAGCGCAGCATAGTCAACGGCAGGATAAACCCTTGTCCTGAAGCTATGCTATTAAACTCGGACGCCGCAACAACAATGAGAGCAACGTTCGTCAGCAATCTCGGTGTTCAGTTATATGGACACTTGTCATCTTTCAGAGTCATTACACACGGTTTGAAAGGTTTCGATATGTATGAGGACTTGTTTTCTTCGGACCTGACTGTATACACTGCTTGTACCAGCTTGGGCACTCACAGTGAACGATACAAACCTTACTTGATTGACGTTGTTTTTGCCAGTCGAGGCCAGTGTGGTCACCATGGTGATAACTACACATGCCAGCCGCGATTTTTGCAACGACAAAAACAAAATAACACAGGAGCAAGAAGCGCAGTGCGCGACCAGAGCGAACCAGCAAAAAATGCGTTTTGTGAAATGATGATGATAGCACTTGTAGCGCCATGTCGCCTCGTCTATTGCACTTCAGTACGCCGCCGCTACTCTTATTTCGTACTACAGTCAAAGGTACAGTTTCCGTTCTCTAAAGCGGTATATATGTTCTCTGGGACGGCTTCACACATCTTGCCTTGATACGTGATTGATACTTCATTCGGAATTTGGTTCTAAAAAGTGTAGTCCAGCCCAGCATTCTGCGGAAATTATACAGTTCTTCTTCTCTCTCTCTCTCTCTCTCGATGCGCAGTGCATCCTCTATGACCCCTGGGGGATAGCTTGCGGTTTTCCCATAGTACAGTACGCTGCGCTTCAAACAGTCTGTATTTTTACAGCGAAAGCTCGTTTGGGGTCTGAACACAGCCAATTTTGGTTGCGTTGTTGTCCGCCGGTGTCCGTAATAGATATCGCTCACAACGAGCAAAAGGTAACAATAATAAACAGGGTTCGAGCGGGATTTTGACTCAGGCTTGCTGCGTGAATGTCGAATATTCTACAAGAGAGTCACGCCGGTGCTTGAATCTCCTTTGCAAAAAGACCCCATATATGCGTCATGTCGGGCAAAGAATCGCGTTAACAGATGAAATATAGCCTGGTAGAAGTGTAAATTAACAGCGGGCGTCACCCAATGCGATTTCCGTAAGGAGTGGGTGGTTTAAAGCTTCCCACCCATTACAAAAGGCTCAGCCATAATTATCCATCGTCGTCAGTCACAACATCATTATAGTGCACAGATTGACTTACAGACGCGCAGTGCGTATCCGCAGAATGATGAATAATGGCATAGGGGTACTTCCCTACTTCGCCCGCGAGTGTAGAGAAATGCGGCCTTCGAAGGTGCGCCGGTCACAAGCGTATTGCAGGCACCATTTTAACACGAAAGTGTTTTATGCCGGGGTCCACAAAGTACATCCGTCACGGATATGACGTTGATAAAATGGACGCCAACGGGTGAGAAAGAAAAAAACCAAAAAAGATACCCGCTGGGAATCGAACCCACGACGTTGCGGCCGTGACGGCAAGCGCCCGACGCCCTACCGACCAAGCTAACTCGGCAGATGCTACACACGGCGCGAACGCGCCTTATATCTTTCACACATTCTCTTTCGCGGCGGGCGGAGCGGGGCGGTGCCGCCGTCTGTGAGATGTGAAAAGTAATGCTTCACGCTCGACACTTACTAGCGCTTACTCCGAGATTGCATGCGATATCGGAGGTCATGGTTAAAGCGTCTCGATACCAGCGAGTGACACTGGCCGCGCTGGCGTCGCCGAGGGAACCTAGACGCAGTTACGTTCTTTGCCTCCCGCTTCGTGTTAGCGTGCGCCGGCTCATCGGAGTAGTGCAGCTTCCACGTGCACCAACGGATTTTCTCCGCCGCCGACTGCTTCAATGGCGCGAGCACCGACTAACAAAACTGCTGCAATATGCGTTGCAGAAAGGACGCGATTTCGACGGGCGACGGGCCTTGGTGGAGCGAGAGCAGCGCCTGAGAGACAGAGGCCAGCGGGACGCACGCGTTTGCGGCTCAAGCTACGTACCTCTACCTCCCGTGTTGCTGAAGCGCAGTGTGTGGTAGTGTATGCATGAGCACAGGCGTCGGCTACCCATTACTAGAAAGCGCACACCGTGCCGTTCTCTCCTTAATTGACGACGCTTTGAAGAAGTGCATACCGGGTACCAGTGTTGATATGAACTTGTTGATATCATCCTTACGCGGGATTCAAGATTCGCTGTGTCCAAATATATGTTCACACCGTCAGCTACCACGACGGTTTAATCATGATCATGGGCGTTAGTCGTCGCGATAGAGACATGCTGTCAACATGGGTGCATCCACGTCAAACGGTGCTATAGCTGCCAACACAAATAGATATTGTACAAGCTGTCATATATCACTACACAATAAGTACTACTTCTGTGAACACGTTTCACTTTCGTGTTATACCGATTCCTATGACGGAGGGATCAGCCATGTTTTTTCCAATATTCGATGCTCTCTCGATGGCGAGCTTGCCGGTGATCAGCCGTTTCTTACATGGCAATGCGATCTTTTACCGAGGTGTCTTTTCATTTTACATTGCCATTTTTCATTGTTACCTGAATACAGCGCGTGAGCGTCGCTGTTGCCTGCAGCCACTGAATGCGCTGCTCGGCACGTAGATTAAGGTCAAATTCCCGGTATGGGGGAAGGAAAAAGTTAGGAGAGAGCATTGCGCAATGCGGTAGAAAGAATGAAATAAAAGAGAAAGAAAGGAAGAAAGAAAGAAACACAGAAGGAAGAAGAAAAAAGAAAGAAAGAAAAGAGAAAGAAAGAAAGAAAGAAAAAGAAAGAAAAGAAAGAAAGAAAGAAAGAAAGAAAGAAAGAAAGAAAGAAAGAAAGAAAGAAAGAAAGAAAGTAGTACCGCCAAGCACGCCCCCGCAAAGCTTCGCTAAGTTAGACTGGTATTACTGGAATAAATATTTTTACCAATAATGCCGCTTACAAGTGCACAAAAGAAACCAAGCATGCTCTATTAGACGTTTTGGAAGACTACATCTCATAGTCGCAGTGAAGCGGTATCAAATACCCAGACATTTAATGCACAGCAAAATATACAGCGGAATGAAACTTTCCCAGTGGTGTCAGGTATAATAATTTTCTTTTACCAGCCGCAACTGTGGACAGTATCTTTCATGCCTGTTGGTCGTTTCTGTGGGTATCGAAAGCAGCGATCACCATTTGCCGACTGATATGAGTGGTGCGCGCCAATAATTTCTGAGGAAAATGACGACGGCGGCGAGATGGAAGTATTTAGTGCCCTCTTTATTCTGTGCCACTGTACGGTACGTGAATGGCACTGGTCGTTAATGCCATCGCGTAGATGCACATATAGCTAGGCCCGCTAGGGAAACTCCGCCACCTTATCAGATCCCTTTCGTCGGGAACGCGGAAAGATTGGCCGAAAGAAATCACAAGCAAGATGCCAATCGGCAGCACCTCTGCTGGGACGCTTTGACAAATACCGGTTGAGCAGGAAATAGCGTTCCCCTGGCAAACGTTTGCGCGTGATTCCTTGTCTAAAGAGGTCACTGATGCCCTATAACTGTCGATGAAAGAATACGGTCATTTGATGTCGAGTACCGTGAAGTGCTGCCCCCTCTACAGGGAATACACAGAGACGGCGCTCAATCGACCATCCCCGCGTATCTTCAAAAGTGCAGGTTGCTTGCCAAATACACCCTGCACGTCTTTTCGTGAGAGTGTAATAAGTATGCTCTTGTCGTGTTGACAATGATAGACAGAGCAATCAACACACATTCCTTTGATTACAATCTAACAAAAGCATACTTTGTTCGAACTCCAGTACAATGTAGATACGCTCAAAACGAGTGTATCCATACTACTCTGCGACCAACAGCTAGCGGACGAACAGCTAAGGCTACTTCGCGTTACAGTTACATTGTTCTCTAGGAGGATTTGAGAAACATCGTGATCTTGCAAACAGTATGAAAGTGTTTGCCTTAGAAATGCCGTGAAAAAATGCGCTTAAAAACCTTATCACACTAAATGGTTCGCTGAGCTTTAGGTTCATGACCAGATACATTTTAAAGGGACCCTCTAACACTTTCCTGACCTCATTATTTTACAGTTTTTACTTTTGGTTGCGTAACTGAGGCTGAGAGATTAGTGCAGCAAGAACGGCAGCGGTAGGGGCACGCAGTCCGAAGTTATTCAGCCTAGAACACTCAAAATACAATAAAATGGAGGCCTATCCTCAACTCGATTCTCGCGGGGTCACCTGACCACGTTTCACTCGCCCTGTGACGTCTGATGGCGCCCCAATGAAATGAACTGAAGCTCCTACGTACGGGAACTTGCATACAATGTTGGCCGTTCTTTCCAACGTATTGATGACGCCGTTGCGATAGTAACAAACATGTGGTGCATTAAGAGTGAACTGCGCGTCCGAAACGAGGCAGATCGTGAACGCCTCTATCATGTTTTCTTGTTTTAGTCGTGTTTCTTGTCGTGACGGCGTCTATATCAACGCTCTTACATTTTTTCCCCTTCAGTTTCTACAAACCGGCGCCTGGAGCGTCCCGAGCGCGTTTCCCTCCAGCGCCGTGGCGTTCGGCGCATTCTTTGCCGGGCTCTGCAGTTTTAAAGCTGAAATGTCTAAGATCGTCCTGTCTAGTTGGTGTTCAGTGAAAAAAGCATGCTTAAGAAAAACTAACCCAACAATAACCCCTTTTGTGATGCAACGCCGCTATTACTTCTAACGTTACATTTATCCAATCATAGGCCAGCGCTCATCTTCGTCATTTCCGCCCGCAATAGTTCTGGCGAGCGCCACTCGCGTTGATGCGGTCAGCAGCGATGTAGGCGCTTCAAAAAGTGTTGGAGGGTGGAAGCCTTAGATGTCGAAACAAACGCGAAAAGTGGCCATCCCCGTCGGCGCCGTCAACACGAGCGATGCAAAAGATCATCATCACGTGATACTAGTGTCGACTGAGAAGAGAAAGAAAGGATGGCTTTCGGTTTCCTGTCGTCTTAGGCAAATGTGGGAGCACTGCGAAGTCGCTGTAAAGTGTTCGTGGTATTTAGAAATCTTGAATGTTTTGGCATTATGCGTGGCTGCAGCTGCAGATAATGTAGAAAAACATTGTATAGTAATGACTGACGCAATTCCTTCCGATCAGAAGGACCAGTATTTCTGCTTAACTCATACCTGCATCCACGTATACGATTTGTCAACACGAAAGTTGCGTCGATAATATTACGATAGTTCACTTCAGACTTTATTGATTGTCTTACTTTGCCTATTCTCCCCATCTCCCCTCCTATCATCAACACATTCTCTCTCCTCTTTCCATCCCCTCCCCTTTCCTAATGCTGAGTAGCAGGTCAGAAGATTGTTTCAGGCCAATCTCTCAGCTTTTCTGTCCCAATAAACCTCTCTCACATTCCCACTGCGACCAGGTTGTCATGGCCTCTTCCCTTTAACAACGCGAAGGCGATGACTTTGCCGGTACTCTAACAAAAAGAGCTACATATTTCGTCAGCGGATTCCTCGGAGCCCTCAAAACGAACTAAGCAAAATCACCGAAAAACAGTCTGCCGTCGTCTCAAAGCGGAGGTTGCCAGAAACGACCATTACTCGCTGGCCGAATAACTAAGCAGCGTTTGAGCGCAATGATATTCTTTGCCACGCACGCCGTAAAGAAAAACGTTATCCCGGGTTGGCTTCCCCATCTGCGTCGTTCCTACACATCCCGCAAGCAAAAGTTGGTCGCTGTTCTCAGCCGAGCTGGCGCCACTGACATTGCGTGGGGAAGAGAGGTAAACGACCCCAACTGCGTAAGACCCAAATGAGATGCGCATTTTCACGCACCCTATTTGTGGGACCACTCACTCATCAAAACGACAGCGCCGCGTACTCATGCGATATGTCGCGCCTTGCCTCAGTTGACGTTTGATCGTCTAAATGTTTGTCGCGTACAAATAAACCATACAGCTCCTTGTGCGGATTGATTTGGCAATGACGTCGCTGTTCCTTAGAGCAATGACACTTTTTTCCCCGCCAATCATTCATCCTGCGACAGAACAGGTGATGAGCAACTATAAAACAGCCTCGGTTTCAGCAAAACTAGATAGATCGCTTTACGTGAAACATTGAACACGCTCTATTTGCTCGTCGTAACGTATTTTTGTGCATTTATTGTTCATATTCCACCTAGGAAAAACTATACTGAACCAAGCCCGTGTGAAGTGAAGCAACTGCGCAACAGTCTGAGTATTCATTTTCATTAGACATGGTCTATGCATTGATTAATTTTGAACATGTCAGATACCAAGCTTTGTCCTGGGTACCTGGCACACCTGAATCTGCTACAAAGTACAAATGATGGTAGGGCCTCTGCCATGGACATTTTTACTGCGGAAGTCATCATAACGTTTGAGCAACGCCGGAGAGAAACACATTTCCAGCACCCTCAGAACACCAACTCTGAAGCACCAACATGCACACACTAAACGAAAAACTATTCAGAAAGAACAGCTGTGCTTCTGTGCATGCACTGTCAAACAATTTCAAGTTGAGTAAAAAGACATACAAGAATGCATGATCAGAATGCTATCGACTGCACATAAAATAAAACCCTCACCCTGTGTCGTACGAATACTTCGAAACGTTTTACTGCACACAACTTTCTCATGAACCCACCAAAACATACAACTTACTCAACACGATACTATCTCCAAATGGAATCAATCCCAGAGTAGAAACGCTTTTCGTTCCTGGCATGAACAGAACAAGTGGTGTTTATTTACAAGAGTACTATAACAGAGTTAAACCTCGTAAATACCCTTCTGGACATGCAAGCCATTACTTACTCCTAAAGGAGGTGATGTCGGCCCACTACTGCATCATTGCACTACTGCAATGATTGACAGCTTGAAGGTATAGAAAAATAAAACACAGGATGACTAGAAAACCTGAAGAGAAAGAACCACATGAGGCGTGGAAGCGCTCGTTCAGCTTTATCCTACTGGGTTACGCATGATCCGATACCCGTGGCGCAAGCCTAAGTTGACAAATGACACAGCTTAAAGGATCTCGCCGAAACATTTCTCTTGCCTTCATCGTCAAAGCTATCGTTTATCTCTCCTCGACGACGGTAATGTGGCGGACGCGTGAGAACGATAGGCGGACAGCATTTGCGCAATTCGATGAAGTCTGGGTTGCTCGGAGGCAAAGAAAGCCTACGCGAGGATCGCGCCAGAGCATTTACATGGGAGGCTGCCTCTTGCATGGAAGATTCTTGGGCCATAATCTTGTACAGCCAAGTCTGGTTCGATGGGCCTTGCTCCAGAAATACAACCTGGATGATAACGTTCATTTAGCCGAGCTAGCGATCCAACGGTGACATTTGTGTGTCAGATAGCAGAGCTTTTCAATACAGCATTTTGAAACTGTATGTCTAACTGGTCTTAGACTGCGAGGGCTCATGAAATCAAGGTTTTTGTTTGTTTGTTTTTTAACACGGCACCTCACAGCGACCGTGGCCTGACTATGTAGAAATGTAGAGCTAGACATGACTAATGCGCTCAGTATTCGTTGTATTTTTTTCACTGGTAGCACAGAATTAAAGAAACATTTTTCTTGTTTCTCGTTAGAATTGTGCGCAGAAAAACTCTTTCTGCATAGGATAATGCAATTCATCATACAGCTGATATTACTGCTAATGCGGGGAAGTCGTTCTACTATTGCTTTTTTCCTTGAAGTTTTCTTTCTGGCGAGAAACTAAAGAATCTGGTTTCTGATTTCTGGTCAAATTTGACCATTTAGTTGATTATCTCCATTCCTAATAGACATGAGATGCATTTTGTTCAACTGCGGCTTGTGGTGATAACCTTTGCTTATGTGGTGATCTCCACTCTTGAGTAATCAGTGGTTAAATGTAAGGGTCCCTACCGTTTCTGCAATACTTAATTTCCACGAATACATGATATCCTAATGCAAATGAAAGTGTGCAGTTTGAAAATTGAATATATTTATTGGACACTGACCGACTACAATTAGTCTTTACTATGACAGTAAATAATATTTTTGTAGCAAAGAAAATTGTTATGGTCAGTGGCTAATTATCTGGCAGGCTTTAATGCCAACACGATACCCTTGTACGAGTAAAAAAAACAGTTCTGATGCAATAAAAATGAGTAACGAAATCTTTCATAGAATAATAGCCAAAAAAACGACAAACGAACAAAACTTCTCATTTTAGTTGAAAGCCTGGTCGGGCGCTTCAGTGACTAGGGCACACGGCTAACGAGATTTGCAATTTAAACTTCAAACAGCGATGCGATATAGAAAAATAGAAAGTTATAGCGTTTAGAGTTGATTGCCTAAAACAAATTGGCTTTTGGGCATAGATATTTAATAGGCAATAAAAATTACATGCATGAAACGCGAAATACCTAATTTCTTGAATGATCTCGAGGTTAAGATTTTTATAAGCTTTCGAAACGCGAGAATAATGAGGTGGAGCAAGTTTCGTTACAGAAAAAAAAATCGTTCGAGACTGCGTAGCACCGAAGTCTGGGTTCAGGCCTACATTGGAGAATTAAAGTGGCTCACGAGAGAAAGCCCAAGCAACGTAAGTTTCTGCAATGCAGAGGTAAAGATCATGTAGCAAAATTTACAACTGCAGTAAAATAATAAAGGAACGCTTCCGCAGGCATGGAGCTAGTAGGCGAACCAGGTCGACCGAGATGAAAGTTGCTGAGTAATTGCACCCTCGAGAATGACTTGCAATAAGTAGAAGCGGTGGCCACAAGGCATCATTTCTAATTAAAACGACATACTCCAAGAAAACGAATTCCTGGACGTCGCTCGTGCCCCTGTAGTTTCGGTTATTCGCTCACTGGGCATGAAGCCCTGGTTTGTTCGCTCCCAGTCAACTTCGCCTTTCGAGAAAATTAAAAGGATGAGGATATATTCCTCCAGCATCTTTTACGTTGTGTTATGCTTAGGTTTCTAAAGCTCAGCGAACGTAGACGGTGAGACTTTAAACAGGTAGAATTATGATGTATCCGTTTACCTCCGCAGGTAGGCCAGTGACTAATCGCAAATGGAAAAGACAACTATCTTCCGTATAACGTTGGTATAAGCTACAATGAAAATGTCATTTTCCTTTCGAAGAAAGAAACCGTAAACTTGAAAACGACCGCGGTGCATTCTCCACAGAAATACACTGCAGAAAATTAGACCAATGTCTTTTGAAGGAAGCGAAATGATAATTCATTTCTTTAAAAAGCGAGGATAAATGACAACATAATTTCTACTTTCAAGTTGTCCAGTAGGCCAACTTCATACAAGGAACACTCAAATCGCAGCGACAGCAACCAACACAATCGTTCGTCGTGAAACGAAAAATAGATGATAAAGTCAGCCCGCTAATATATTTATGATGGTATCGTGGTCTCGGAGATTATTCCATCACGTCACTGCAGCCAGAAAAAACCCGACTGCTGCGAGAGTGCGTTCAAATACCTGGCTCACACTTACAATTGAGAAGGGAGAACAACATTCGCTTCGTCTGGGCAACCTGAATTCTTCTGAAAAATTTGATAAGGACTCAAAAAATTCCAAGATACAGATTTCGCCGCATGATATATTGGTAATCAAAGTTCCTGCGGAATAAAAGGAAGCGCTGAAAAAGCAAGTGACGTAGGCGCGCAACTTCCGTGTATTGGATAATCAAATATTAATAATATTTGTTAGGGCTTTACAGCCCGGAACCACCATATGATTATCAACACAATTAAACGACTGAGCAGAAACAGAAGATGACTTTCACCTTCGAGTTGTCTTAGACAAGTGCGTAAGGAATGATGGGGCTTTTTTTTCGACGATAACTGTATGTTCACTTCTCGACGAGTGCACATGTGGTCCTTAATTATTGGATATCGGGCAATCCGAAGCAGTAACCGTTTTCGGATGAACACCTATTTATTGTCGTATGAAAACGGAAAAGTGCCACCTGGAGCCCAAAATTCTAGTTCACAGTATTAGTGGTCTAGATCCCAGATTGCTATACTTAGACCACAAGTTTTGTTGTATGACATCACCAAACAACTTGCCTGGCAAAACCTGTAGTGGTTAAAAAAAGAGTGCCAGATATATCCTCTCTTTACGACCCCCTTCTTCTTGCACACGTGCAAGAAAAGATGAACAGTGAGCAAGTTTGCTAACGAAATTAGAAGACAAAAAGAAATCACATATGACGTGGAAAGCAGTGAACCAACGGCGTTATTACACTTACGCCCAGGACACTTCAATTTATGAAGCCGATATACTTGTGTACCCGGCGGAAATCCTCACAGCAGTGAAATAAACTTGCTTGAACTAATGAAAGTGGTTCACTGCTGTGCAGCGTAGTTATTAGCTCGGAGTGTTTCTATTTGTGAATTGTAAAGTATCATCGCATCCACGAAATATCTGCGCCCTCGGCATCGGGTGACTTGCATGACGCTGTGTCGTTTTACTGATTGATCTATGGCATCAAATGCTTGGAAATATAGGAAATCAGGCAGTCCTGATTAAAAAAATCTTGCAAAGCACGCATGTCACTGCACACACAGCCTTGCGGAGTTTTTTTTTTTTGTAGACAAGCATATTAATGTTATCGCACTACCTGAACTGGTCTGGGCCAGCGGAGGGCATAGCACAGTGCAAGTATGGCGTTTTTTGAAATAAAATTGTTGTAAATTTATTCAATGATTAGACGGAGTAAGCAGATACTTTATGCATAACTGCACACATTAATGTAGCCGGCAGTGATGATTAGGCACGTAATGTTGATGTTTATAAATACATTTGGTGAATTAAAGTGTTATGAATGTATTTATATTGCTGTTAATATACAGATAAAAGCTACTTAAAATTGTAAAGCCGAAAATGTAGTCACTTATGAATATCTGCCCCGAGTCTTTATCAGTGCTACACTACGATCAACAGATATGATATTAATAGAAAATGTACACCATAATTTGTGCATTGATGGTTCATACATGATGCTCCGCTACGCAATCTGATATCTGGTGCCATGTAGGTGAGTTCACTCGGTAATGCAAATCAGTAGTTGACTAAGCCTACACCAATCACTGTGGACATCCTTGGCATGAAATCCGCGTGAAATGCATTGAACACCCGCGTGATACTCATTAAACTTTAATATGATTTGAATTACGCATCTACTCTTCGCCGATAGCTGATGTGCTGGCTCACGTGAATGGCAACACTATCCTACAGTAAGCACATGCGTTCGCTGTCTTCGCACGTCCGCAGCTATAAAATAGAAATAACCAATTCTCACGTGAGCTTCAATAGTACATCGCGGGAAAGGAATTCGTTAACTGCAGTGATTTGGGATCAACAACTTAACGCGTCCAGCGCAAAGCATTCAAAGACTGTTGCAGGGAGACTCTTTCGAATTCTCATTACCCAAGGGACATGTTGGCAGGTTTGCATGAAACGTGCTTCCGCTTGGCTGGTCAAGCTAACTCGATTCCATTGCTCACATGGAGCGCCACGCAATCCTGCACTGATTACATGTTTTCGAAACTCCGCGATCGTTTCTGAATAGCTATTTACTTCAGCCGCTAATCTCGTGTCTCTAGCTGAATTACCTCTCTTGAGCTAGGGTGTGCAATCCTTTATGCAGCAGTGGTAATCGCATTACTTCGCCCCACGTTAGGACACGGCGGCTTTGCCCTGAAGGATTAGTTCCAGCACGCTGATCCCTTTCACTTTTTCCACAAGACCCTTGTTCAAGGTTGCTGCAGTGCAACCATTCACCGAGCAAGTTTCGTGACGAATACGGTATGTTGTCACGAATTAGGAAACATTGTGAGAGCACGTGTGCCTTGAGCAATGCATTTGATGTTTAGTCTGAAATCCCTTCTCTTTCCTCCTACACAGCAAAAAAATATATATTTTTAACCCAGCATGCAAAGCTCCTAAATGAACTGATAATAAAACTAGATCTGCTATGTTGTTGACAAGCAACGGCGTGTACAAAAACAGAAATGAAACGCCTGTGTGTGTATTGGACATTAGGAAGTAGTAAGAGCTGTACTATTCGGTTAGCTTTAGAAGCCTTCTTTACAAAAAATTCGGCAGACCCCACGTACCGTGGGAATCGATGTTATGCGAAGCATGCGCGTCACACTTTGTTGAGCCCAAAGTGCCTGAGGTTCGGATGGTGACTGTGGCGTAATTTTTCACATTGAGCGGAACGTTACGGAATGACGCTAGAGAAATGTGGAAGAGGTATACGCACACTCATATGTTAAAGAGTCGCATATGTATTATATAACCACTTGTTTACAGTTGCGTAACGATGCCAACAGCAATATGGGTGTTACCAACACCAGACGCGGTAAGCTGACATGTAGTGCTTATATTCTTCAATACTGGATAGCGCGAATCCGAACAGGACAAAGAAGAAACACATATGCACAGGACAGGCGTTACTCGCAACGAAGCTTCATTCAGGAAAGTTTCCCTGGATATACACACAGCCGAGTGGCACGCGCAGACGCACTGCACGTACGTTACAGTCACACTTGCAGTTGTTACAGTTGCGTTACAGTTGTTATGCTTGTACTTGTCCGTTATGACGGAGAAAGCGCGCACGTTTCACGAACCCGTGTGTATGTGTAGAAGGGGTTCTCGTCATTGCTTGAATAAGGTCATCATCTCCGTGATTAGTGAGCACCAGCAGCTGAACCGGACTTGTTAATCGGATCCGGTTCGTAGGGTCTAAGTGTAGTGAAGTGCGAGGTATAGCACAGCTGGTGCAAATCCTGGATGCCTCTTACGATGAAACGATCTATGATGCCTCTGGTCCTGTACGTGGCAGCGAGGTTCTTGATACGCTATCCATATTCAAGCCTTCTTTCGCATAGTATAAAGACCAGGCGTTGTTGGGTCTTGATAAATCAATGTTGAAGTCACCGGCAATGTTGAGAGGTCTGGTTCTCTCGGCATGTTTATTTGTAGGAAGCATTGACCCCAGTTTTTGCTTATACGGCGTGGTCCACGTTGCGGAACACATGAATCGAGGTGTATGGTAGTTGAGCGTCTTCCAGGGGTCTTCAGTCTTCAGCTTCCTCACTATCCTTGGCGTCCGCCGCGGTGGTGTAGCGGTTACGGTGCTCGGCTGCTGACCCGAAGGGTCGCAGGTTCGATCCCGGCCGCTGCGGTCGGATTTCTATGGAGGCAAAATGCTAGATGCCCGTGTACTGTGCGATCTCGGTGCACGTTAAAAAATACCAGATGGTGAAAATTTCTGGAGCCCCTCGCTACGGCGTCTCTCATAATCATATCGTGGTGCTGGGGCAGAAAACCCCAACAGTTATTATTATTATCAATTTCCTTGCGTGTCAATGTGTGTATTCGCGGTTACTGTGTAGGTTGAGATACTGTATCAACCTGTGGCACATACCCGAATAACATGAACTCTGGTATGTGGGTATGTCCCACCCGTGACTGAGAGAAAGGGTTTCATAAACGTACGCGACAGGTATTTTGCGTTATTCATGTCACGACCAGTGAATCGTGTTCGTCATACACTGATCCCCTGCTGTGCCAATTTTGGCCCTGCTGTGCCAATTTTGGTATATTACAAGTAATGGAGACGACCAGGAGAGCGCCCTGACGTAGGCGGCTAGATAGATAGATAGATAGATACGTAGATAGAAACGCCCAAAGTGCCTGAGGTTCGCTAAGAAATGCTTCGCATTTAAAACAACGAAGCAACCTCTGCCAATGGGGCGTCGATAGGAATGCTTTCTTCGGCATATGATTTCATAAGGAGCGCTCTTTGGTCTGCCGTATTTTATGTTAATTTCCGCGGCGTTTTCGTAATGTGTCACAGCGCATGCATGACTAAGTCTATATGTTTTTGTGGGCGTTTTCAGATTAAACAGTTGTTAGTAGCGACTGTTCCTGTCTTCATCGGCTTGGTGTCTGCCTTCATTTGCGTAATTTGACGTTTTGCAAATGCCCCAAGGTCAGCGCAGACACGTATGGCGACACATCTAAGGCCAGGTGATACGGAAACCGGCTAGCAGCTCTTTGTTTCCAATAAAAATCTCCGTGATTCGCATAAGAGTCACGCTCCAAACCTACAACCTTATGCTTGTAAGCCAAGCACAAGAAAGAGGTATGAAATATTGCTGCACACGATTGCTTCAAAGAAGAGTACGTGTCCTAAAATGCAGACCCCCGCAAACTTTACACGCCTGTAGTCTCCTCACAACGCGGTCGTGCAAGCTCGCGGAAGGTCTTAAAGTCGTCAGCAATCTGACATTCAGAGATAAAAACGTGTTCAGCAGTTTTCGGATGCCATCATAGCACTGCATTCTCACCACGTGCCGATAGTGAACCCAGGAATTCGCGGCGAGCATTTTAGAGTGCGCGAAGAGCGGCGCTGCTGAAAGCACTGAGCGGCCACAGCAGAAAAACGCTGTCGTTGTCACCACCACGACAAAACTCATAAAAGCAGCGAGATATGTTGAGGTGTGTTGTCGAGATTCGGCGCACGCAATGTTTCTGCATAACATGTTCTGCCACCCACGCCTAACTAGTTTCTTTCGTGCGCCCTTTTCGGGGCAAGTGTCTAGGAGATGCACACGCCGTGTTTGGTATCTAGAAGTGAGCGCATATATGTTGCGTTACACGTCCACGGTCGTGACCATAATCCGGAATTCGAACGGCGCGCCTATTCCCGTCAACTGCTGAAAAGTTTATGCAGAAAAGTAGGGAGCGCGTAGAATATAAACTGCAAGGTTAGCGACTTTTATCGCTGTGTTCCGGGTTAGAAGGATATGCGGTCTTTCTAAGTGAAATCGAACACATTAAATATCAAAGGAGGCACGTTTCGCCGGCTCTAAATTAGAACTTGCACATCCCAGGATATCAGAACTTAAGCAATGACTGAGTTAATTTGTTTGCTTATTCTCAGTATCTGAAAAGCAATGAAAGAGAAGTAAGAAATAGAGAAAGAAAATTAATTATAAAGAACAGCATATGCATGCTCCCGAAGGTAGTGAAATTAAAGCTGTGGTTTCTTAAAATTGAAATTATTGAAATAAATAAAGCGGAGAGAACTAACAAAAAAGCGAAATCAATATGCTTCGTAAACGCTGCACCTGTGAGACTGTAGTTACATCGCAGGTATTGCTGCTTTATTTTCTATTCCATTAATGGACGGAAGTGTAGTACACAAGTCTCCATTTCAACTGCAGCTGTATATATCGCAAGACAGCATAGAACCAGTTAATCGCATTCTTCGTACACAGATGTCCTGCAATGCCGATTTTTATATACGTCAAGTTAAGAAGACGACCATTAGAGCACACAGACGTAGATAGATAGATAGATAGATAGATAGATAGATAGATAGATAGATAGATAGATAGATAGATAGATAGATAGATAGATAGATAGATAGATAGATAGATAGATAGATAGATAGATAGATAGATAGATAGATAGATAGATAGATAGATAGATAGATAGATAGATAGATAGATAGATAGATAGATAGATAGATAGATAGATAGATAGATAGATAGATAGATAGATAGATAGATAGATAGATAGATAGATAGATAGATAAAAACGGTGAATTTGCCTTTGGCTTGTTAAGAAATGCTTCGCATTTTAAAAAAAAAGAAAAAGAGATGTTCCAGTTTTCATCATGCGTGTATTGCGACTCGATCAATAATTTCTTTATCGAAGTCGATCATTGAAAAGGCGTATGAGCTGCCGTCATTTACCTTTGCACTCGTTGTACTACGAAAGCTGAATATCATTCAGGGTTACATAGTCATTTCTGATAACAACGATAAAGAAGAGTGCTGAGGCTTACAACCGCGCAGTCACGTTTTAAGCCTGCTCTGCGTGAATTCGAATGAAATCTTTGTCTTCAATCTCACAAACGCGCTGATGCTGAAATGAACCTAGGTTGTCGTCACAAAGATGCTATAATCTAAATTGGCACTATTTGAAATCGCTGAGGATTCTTCGTCAAATTCGATGCATGTATCACCGATAAATCTATTCTAAATGCTACATCTCCCGTTTTCCAAGTATCTATAAAACTAAAAGAATTGTATGACAGATATTGCCAGGGCAAACACACCTGATTTAACTGATGATGTTGTGACGCGACTTGTTTCATTTTGTACAACAGGTAGCTCCACATCAAGATTGTACAAAAGATTAAAGGAACAATTTGCAGCAATGTTCTCAGTACCAATTACATTTTTGCCTCAAGATAATGTGCTCAAACCTTTCAAAAGGGTAAGATTCCCAAAACAGAGGAAAACTTTCAAATCAAGGCAATTGGCCAGGATACATGTCCAGCCTTAAGTGTATATGTTATTGCGAAGTCTACTTCATATAGATTCGAATTGTTGGATGGTTCCAAGATATACAATAAATAACGCACAAAGCAAAAATTTGACGCCCCAATAGCTTCTGCGAAAATCTTTAATGGCAGGTCACCAGGCTGTATTCCAGAATTCATGTACCGTAGTAAATTGCTCACTTGAGCATAGATCTTTTCACTTAGGCTACTGTTTTCCTTTTCAGTTGAAGCCTTGTGAGCACTAACTGGGAAAAAAAAGGAGAAATTGTTAAATAACACAAGGTAACAGTGGGTTTGATCTCCTACGATTTATCTTTCTCGATAAGACAAACAGACGACAGCACAAGCTTCACCACGAATCTCGCGTTATTAATGAACCGACGACACCAAATTACAGGGTTCTAGCTCAGCTAGTTGGTATTCGTTCCATTTCCCCGCTTAATAATAGCTCTCCTATAAGTAAATGATCGTTTAAGCTTCAGTGAGCTTGGGTGCTTGCGCTTCGAGTGAAAGCGATACAAAGAACCAAAGTGAGCCTATGGGCAGCTTCAACGACAGTATAACTTCCTGACTGCTGTTTTGTTCTCTCTCCCTATAAGTGTGAATGGTCGGTAGTTTTTCAGTGAAATGGGCCAGCCCACTTTGGACGGTCGGCCGTAAAACTGGTAGTACTAGGCCATCGCACTTCCTAAACGCTGCTTTTCGGCAAAAAAAAAAAAAAATGCCGGAGCATAGAGTGCTTCGCCCGGTGCCCAATTGAGCTGAATAACAATGACGTCAAATAGAGCCGGTTTAGAACTCTTCATTCCAGCCCCTACCTCCATATACTGCAGACGATTGGGCAAATGACTTCTACTTCAATAGTATTACTTGCGGTGATATGAACACACGAGGAGAAAGATGAAATTCCACAAAGAATCTCCTTTCAAAGTTCTCTAAGCGATGCGCAAGGGTACATGCTAGAAGCATTGAGACTCCGAACGCGAGGCAACTCGAGGCGAATATGAAAAAAAGAAAGATAGATACGAAAAATTCGCTTCCCAGTGTATTCGCTTAACACACGACTCGCAGGCTAGTGCACTCTTTCTTCTCAGTCGATTGTACTGATTCTCCCCCCCCCCCTCTTCGAAAGCGTTCTACACCTAACTTGTTGTGCACTGCCTCCGTAATCCTCTCATCTTTGACGAAGCAACGATGTCCTCTGATGACGTCACAAATTTTCGCAATATGTGACGTCATAATGGCACATCATTGCTCAAACGAGGTCACGCGGGTTTTCGGCAATACTTTGCGAGTCATTTACGGGACCTTCGCGAGACCTTGCAAATCCTAAGGGTCTCACAAATTCTTGCGCGAATCTCGCGGATGGGCGCGCAAATATAACCACTTAAAGGCGTTCCTCTTAATAAGTGAGAAACTGTGCGGAATCCGAGGCGTTGCGTAGAGGTCAGTGAGCTTTACTCCGGGAGCATCACTTCCACATAAACAGCTTCACTCCCCGCGGGCAGCAAGCTCCACTCTGGGAGAAAGCGGCTGTGAGGTGGAAACGTCGAAGTCGGATAGCGAGGTCCACAGCAGTGCAATAACATGGTAATGACAATGCCGCTGACTTCTAGCAGCTTCACACATTCTGCACCTGACAGTGTGTTCGTCGTGCATTTGTATTGTGAGTCGCATAGAATTCTGACAGCGAGTAGGAACGCTTGTCGCGTATGCCTTTAAAAAGCTGCTGCTAATGTATCTTCAATACACATCGCTGCAAGTAATAATGCGCATCGCTTGTAGGAAATGGCAAAGAGTACTGCATTTTTTGTAAGAACTATTACTGCTGCTGTAATGAACTTCTTCAGTCATAAAACACTTTACACAGGAAAATGTACGCAGTGCTCGTTTACGACCAGCCTAATTTATTTCCTAAGTAGGTTCAAAGCTCAAAATAGGTCTTCTCAATGCTCAAACAAGGTTTGTTTCCATCTATCCATACATCCACATCGATACACAGTTTGGCAATGTTCGTATATCAAGCTTCCGACGAACCGTACCGCAAATAAAAGCGTAGAAGCATGGTACTTTGCCCTGAAATATAAAGACACGGATGTTTAAGCAAATTCGTACATTAAACAAACACATGAAAAAAATTCAGCCCCGTAACGCTGATTACTTTGCTTACGGGGCACAAGACTAGCGTCCACCATTCTCCGCCTTCGCGTAGTCAGGCGCGTCATTGAAACTCAGCTTAAAGCTCACATCAGAAGGCTTAGTGCGCCTACGACTCCTGAAATCGTGGGTTCTTCTCGACCTTTCCTAGAGTCGAAGGTCATTACGATCTTACGTGCAACTAGTACATTAAGAGCCTTAGCAAAATACTAAAGCTATGAGATATAATGTAACTGAAGCTTCGGATGAAGTTTCATGTGAATCATATCAAGTCAGGCACAAGTCCAACTCCTTAGCAGAAATTTTATAATTGAAGCGCCCGAATTACAGGATGCAGCCAGGGCAATGCAGCGAAGCATGATCTATGTTCTATGATCATGATCTATGATCATGATCTATGTCATGACCATGACATATGTTCTGAAACTGGGTTCCGCGGAACCCAGGGGCTCCGTGAAGGACATCTTAGTGTTCCGCGAGCGGCCAGAAACAATGCAACCCGCTCCCGTTTTACCCCCATTAAAACTACCTCATTAATAATAAAACCAAATTTGCATTGCATTTGGCATTTAACGAAGCCATCGCGCGCCGCATCCGCACAACGGGTGTCTGCGGATAGCGAGAGACCCACGTGGTAGCAGTGCTAAAGACTCGTCGTCAAGTGGGCGGCATGAACTTGCACAATTTGTGGACCCGCGGTGACAGAATGCGCGGAGCGCTGGTTATTCATTCTCGTGAGCGTTCAACTAGTTCAAACGACATTAACGGGCACCTCGGCGCTTTATTCGGGGCTCATGGCGCGTCGGCGATCACGTAATGCAGTTGTCATACACGTCATACACGGTGATTTGCCACTGCCCTCTGTCGGTTTATAGGTGGACAGACGTTTCGCTGTGCGAGAGGCATGCCTATTTTTTTGTTTTTTTTTGCAAGAAATAGAACGGGCCTGTGTACGTCCGGCCCTTCGTTTGTGTTAACACATTGCTTACGGGGCGCGGGGCCTGAAGCATGCAGTGTATGGTCGGCTTTCGCCTAAATAAGCTTTGCCGTCACTAATCCCGTTAATGGGGACGGCAATCGCCGGGCGGATTCTAAGGGCTGGCGTCAAGGCCCTCCGAAAACGCACCACGAAGCGCGGACAATTTAGAGTTGGTCCTTTGGTGCGCCAGCGAACGCCGGTTGTGGTCCAAAGACCGAGTCAGAGCCGAGAGTCGATAACACAAACGAAAACGAAATATATTCTCAGTTAAGGCAATACAAATAATACAAACACGTGCACACTCGGCTGGTACCAGTTACAGCTTCACAATAATACTCAGATGGTGTTTACACAACGGGAGCTAAACAAACAGATCACACGCTACGAATGCAATTGCATGCATTACAACTATTCAACGACAGTTAAAGTCCTGAATAGATAATGGCGTATCCAGTCCACAATACTTGGACGGTAATCGAATGCTTCTCTTCAAGGAAACACTCACGCCAGCTCCAGCGTTGATCGTCGTAGCTCAACCGTCGTCGTGACTTGTCACGGCTCACACGGTGTCGTCATCCAATTCTTCCAAATTGACGATCGGCCGACCGCACACCATCATAAACACGTCTTCTTTGGCTAACGGAGCCACACTAGCGTAACTTCACCATCACCGGGCCGACTGACTCGCTCACTGACTTCTCGACACCTCTCACTCCTTCGCTGACTGTCCCACTCCCTGCTCTACCGTCGATTGCACGCTTTTATCCCTTCTCCCCCGGTTTCTAGAAGTGTCGGGAGAGTTCTTCCGCGTGCAGTACAGCCGAGGCTACAGAAGGGCGAGAGCTTTCTCGTAGGTTCGAATCGCGGCGGCATCGCTCTCGGATGCGTCACCCTTTCCTTCTAGAAAGATCCAGGCTTTGCCGGGCGTTCGATCGTGTTGACTGCGTCTGGCTCGAGTGGGTGAGGAGGGATGCGGCGCGCCGGCGTCTTTTGATGCTTGTTTTTTCGTCTTTTCGCGCTTCTTGGGCGCGCGGACGCGCCGTTCTGTCGCGCAGCTGCTTGAAAGCGGCTGCGCGCGCGCTTTATAACACGCTAATTCGTGACACTGCCCCCCACTTCAAGAATATTATCACATAATATTCAAACAACACAAATTAGCACGCACATACACATAACCAAAAATGTCCCACATACAGAGTCCACGACTCAGTCCACACACAATGCGCGTCACATTCACAATAGAAATATCAATACAATTCACAGGGCATTTCAATGTCACTACATATGAAGGTAAACATAGTGCATAAGTACAACACACCAACATACTTTCATATAAACAATGCGAACGCACAAAACAAAGCTCTTCACTTAAACGATTTATACAATTATATCAATAACATGTACACATAAGGTTGCGCAAACGACACTTGGGCTCACTAGCCAAACACTTGGCACGTGTAATAATAATGGAACATACTCAAACACTTTAAACACATTCAAATTCAAATTCGGCTAAGGTAATCGGCCCCGACGTTCTCGCTTCCCTTGATATGTTCGACTCTGAACTGATACTCCTGGAGAAGCAAACTCCACCTCAAAACCCTGCTGTTAAGTTGTTTAGCTTGCTTGATGTAACGGAGCGGCTGGTGGTCTGTCTGTACCAAGAAAGGCACCCCGTATAGGTACATATTAAATTTCTGGATCCCCCAGACCAAAGCGAGGCATTCCCTTTCTATGGTGCTATAGGAGGCTTCTCGGGAAGTAATTTGCGGCTGGCATAGGCTATAGGGTGGAGAGTTCCCTCATGCGACTGCATGAGTACCGCGCCGAGACTGGTGTCGGAAGCGTCGGTGCGTAGTACGAATTCCTTCGATAGGTCGGGGAGGCGAATCACTGGGGGGCTCGAAATGCATTGCTTGAGCTTAGTAAACGCCTCCTCGTGTGTCGCGGTCCATTTGACAACGTTGTTCTCGCCCTTCTTGGTCAGGTCTGTGAGTGGGCTGCTGATCTCGGCGTAATTTGGAATAAACTCCCGGTAGTAACTGGTTAAACCAAGGAAGGCTCGTACCTGCCGCTTCGTCTTCGGTGCGGGTGCGGCTTGGATTTTGCTGAGGGTTTTCCCAAGTGCCGCAAGTTTGTTTTGCCCAATGCGGTGTCCGAGGAAATCAATCTCGTCCGTTCCGAATTCGCACTTGCTAGGCCTCACTGTCAATCCTGCTGCTTCAATTCGGACGAAGAGCTGTCTCAGGGACGACAGGTGTTCCTCCCAGGTTGCGCTTGTTATGAGCACGTCATCGTAGTAGTGCTCGACGCCGGGTATTCCCTCGGTAATTAGTCGCATCAGCCGGGCGAAAACGGCGGGTGCCGTTTTGATGCCGAAGGGCATGTAGCGAAACTGGTATAGGCCGGACTTCGTTGAAAAAGCAGTCTTGGGTTTGGATTGTAGGGAAAGCGGGATTTGCCAGTATCCCTTTACGAAATCCAGCTTAGAGAAATAATTCTTGTTCGCGGCACTGGCAAAAACGGCGTCCGCCCTGGGCATGGGTTCTGAGTCTGCGATTACGACGTTATTCAGGCGCCGGAAATCAACCACGAAACGCTTGGTTTTGTCCGGTTTGTCCACGAGCAACACTGGGGAATTATAGGGCGACTTTGAGACTTCGATTATGTCAAGAGCCTTCATTTGCTGCACCTCGGCCTCTATGTCCTTCGACGTAGCAAATGGTAACGGGTATTGTTTGAGGTGAACTGGGGTGTCCGTCGTGAGTTCGAGGTGGCCCTCTACCCAGTCTGTCTTGCCCGGGACGTTGGAAAATATTCGGAGTACGCTGACATGGTTTCCTCCAACTCCTCCTTCTGTTGGACAGTCAACTTGGGGGAGATTTTAACGTCCTCGATCCCTTCTGTTTTCACGAATTCCGGGACGGGAATCTCTTGCTCTTCACCCGTGTTGATGACCCCTACAATGGCTTGGCATTGATTTGGCGTGTCTTGGTTCGCTTCTCGCTCTGCGTACCTTTTCAGTAGGTTGGCGTGGAAAATCCTCGACCCGCTCGTTGTCCTGACGGCGTAATCGAGGTCTCCAACGGTCGCCTGGACTTCGAACGGTCCCTTCCAGTGCAACAAGAGCTTGTTGTTGTCGGTCGGGAGCAAGATGAGGACTTTATCTCCTGGTTTGAATGTTCGATCCTTTGATTTCCGATTGTAGTTTTTAGCATACCGTGCTCCCGCCTTTCGGAGTTCTTCGTGAGCTAGACGACACGTTTCTTCCAAGCGATTTCGCAAATCCAATACGTACTGGTAGGTTGTCTTCAGGTCGTCGTCCAGCTCTTGGTTTGTCCATACTTCTTTTAGGATCGCCAGAGGTCCTCGGACGTGTCGCCCGTATAGTAGTTCAAACGGTGAGAAACCGAGGCTCGCTTGCGGTACTTCCCTATATGCAAATAGCAACGGACCTAGAAATCGATCCCAGTTTTTCGGTTTTTCCGCACACATTCGCCTCAGCATCATTTTTAGTGTGCCATTAAATTTTTCTACCATTCCGTTGGCCATCGGGTGATAGGGGGTGGTATGAAGCTGTCGCACTGACAGAAGGCGTGCCACTTCCTTCATTAGCTCCGACGTAAAGTTGGTACCCCTATCACTGAGGATTTCTCTCGGTACGCCGACACGGGAGAACATTTCGACGAGAGCCTCTGCTACTCGTTCCGTCTCTATGCTCGGCAGTGCCACGGCGTCTGGGTAGCGTGTGGCGCAATCCATGAGTGTCAAGATATAGCGGTTCCCTCGTCCGGATGGTGGGTGGATAGGGCCTACTATATCAATGGCTACTCGCTTGAAGGGTGTGTCGATCACAGGCGATTTGCCAAGGAAAACGTGTGGCACCCTTCCTTTCGGCACTGTTCGTTGGCAAATATCGCATGAAGCCACGAAGCGTTTCACGTCGGTTGTGACTCCGGGCCAGAAGAATTCTTCTTGAATCCGGTCCCTAGTTTTCTCGGCTCCCAAGTGTCCAGCCATAATTCCATCGTGTGCCAGCTTCATCACAGTTTCCCGGCGGTTCTTTGGCACCACAAGTTGTCGTATCTGTCGTCCATTTTTCTCCGTATAATACCTGTAGAGTAGGCCACCGTCTTGCTTGAACTCTATTGCGCAATTACTGTTACGGCATTTCAAATCCTTTCCAATTTGTGCGTAGCACATTTTTAAGGACCCGTCTTGCTTTTGTTCCTCAGCGTAATTCTGGGCCGGATCTTCCTCGGAATGGGGCGTGAGAAGAGGCTGGAATGGCCTTGACTGGGCTTTAGATTGAGCTCGGGTTACAACTGCCGCGGTATTCTCTTCAACCTTGACCGTTTCGTCGTGGGGTTCCTCGATCGACGGTGGATCGATATTCAATTCCTCTTTCAGAGGTTCAGGGTGATCTGCTGATCGGGCTCCCTCGACGTTTCCCACGGTTAGGTCGTACAATGGATTGTCCCATGCACAGGGCAGTAACTTTCCCGCTGAGGTAAGGGTCTCAACCTCAATCTTGGCTTCGGGAAGCATTCGAACCGAATGATCAATCAGGCGAACTGGTTTGGTCTTGCCTGTGAACTCATTGTCTCGGACCAATTCCTTTCGCACGATCACTGTGGTGCATCTAGTATCTCTTAGAACCGTTATACGCTTTCCCGCCATTCTTCCGGCAAGCACGGGCGATCCTTTAACCAAGGTTCCCGAGTACGAAGTCATGACGGCATTGGCAACTGGAATTTCCTTCCCGCTTCCTGGCTCGACTAACTGGTCACTGTTGTCTCCTTCACACCCTTCTGGCAGCGTATACACACAAGATACCTGGGGAATCTCCTTTCCCCCGCTGCGGCACGCGTCGGCTTTGTGTCCCGTTCGCCCGCATTTAAAACATTTCGTCACACCGGGACGTGAAAAAGTTGGTCCGACAACTGTTGGCGCGATGGCCCAGTCGGTTACACAAGTAACATCTCGCAGCGCCATCCTGAGAATTCTTCTTTTCTTCGGGTGCCGATTTCCTCGAATCCGTAGGAACCTCCTTTTTTACTTTGGCCAGATTCGTGCCACCTTGCGCTTCCAAGAATTGATCGGCCAACTCAAGCATGTCGTCAAGCGATTTAGCTTTCCTCTCTTTCAGATACAGCGACAGGCTCGGGTGGCAACTGGTGAGGAATTGCTCTCTGATAAGAAGCTCTCTAAGCTCACCGTACTCCTGTGCCGTCTCTGAAAGCTCGATCCACCTGTCGAAATAATGGCTGAGTCGCGCGGCATATTGCGTTGCCGTCTCGCCATCAGCTGGCTTTCCCGTACGGAACCGATCTCGGAAGCCTTCCACGGTGAATCGAAATCGCTTCAGCAAAGCAGCTTTTACTCTTCCGTAATTAGCTGCATCGGAAGGTGTCAGCCTACCGTACACACTGAGCGCTTCGCCACTCAAGCAAGTGCTCAAAGCTGTTGCCCATTGCTGCTCCGGCCAATTTTGGCTTCTAGCTATAGTCTCAAACCTGTGCAGGTATGCATCAAGGTCATCTTTCCTTTCATCAAACGCCACAAGCAGTTTGCTTGGGTTCAATCGGAAGCTATGATCTTCCCTTTCGCTGCTCTCCACTCTAGCTTGCACGGGAGTCTCTGTGCGCTGCTGCAAACGGAGCCGTTCGAGTTCCAATTCGTGCTGCCGTTGCCTTTCTCTCTCAGCCATCTCAGCTTGCATCTGTCTCTCTTGCGCCTCTCTTTCTTCCTTCAACTGTCGCTCCTTCGCCTCTCGCTCTTCTTTCTCCCTCTCAGCTGCTAGCCTCACTCTTTCAAGCTCTAGTTTCAATTGTTGCTCTCTTTCTTCTTTCGCCCTCTCAGCCGCCAACCTCTCTCTTTCAAGCTCTGCTTCTCTCTCTTTATTAGCTCTCTCAACTGCCAACCTCTCCTTTTCGAGCTCTGCTGCTTTTTCTTCCTTAACTCTTTCTTTTTCTTCTTTTTCCTTTTGGCTGACCCACTTCCGTAGTTCGGCCCCAGACAAACCCATCTTCTCACCAAGGGCAACTAACTTCTCAAGATCCATGATGCCCGTCAACAAAACCTAGCCGCGTGCACGAAATATCTGCCTAACTTCGAATTCCAAAACACTCTCTGCACACAGGTTAGCGAGAACGCGGTGCAACACACAAAAATCGTTCGCAAGCACTATCAACGTCTCAAGGCTCTTTCTCCCTACTTTGGACACACTTTTGCACCAAAAAGGTCCTGTGTCGCGGACGCCAGAATAATTGTCACTAATCCCGTTAATGGGGACGTTAATCGCCGTTAATGGGGACGTTAATGGGGACGTTAATCGCCGTCCCGTTAATCGCCGGGCGGATTCTAAGGGCTGGCGTCAAGGCCCTCCGAAAACGCACCACGAAAGCGCGGACAATTTAGAGTTGGTCCTTTGGTGCGCCAGCGAACGCCGGTTGTGGTCCAAAGACCGATTCAGAGCCGAGAGTCGATAACACAAACGAAAACGAAATATATTCTCAGTTAAGGCAATACAAATAATACAAACACGTGCACACTCGGCTGGTACCAGTTACAGCTTCACAATAATACTCAGATGGTGTTTACACAACGGGAGCTAAACAAACAGATCACACGCTACGAATGCAATTGCATGCATTACAACTATTCAACGACAGTTAAAGTCCTGAATAGATAATGGCGTATCCAGTCCGCAATACTTGGACGGTAATCGAATGCTTCTCTTCAAGGAAACACTCACGCCAGCTCCAGCGTTGATCGTCGTAGCTCAACCGTCGTCGTGTCTTGTCACGGCTCACACGGTGTCGTCATCGGATTCTTCCAGATCGACGAGCGACTGACCGCACACCATCATAAACACGTCTTCTTTGGCTAACGGAGCCACACTTAGCGTAACTTCACCATCACCGGGCCGACTGACTCGCTCACTGACTTCTCGACACCTCTCACTCCTTCGCTGACTGTCCCACTCCCTGCTCTACCGTCGATTGCACGCTTTTATCCCTTCTCCCCCGGTTTCTAGAAGTGTCGGGAGAGTTATTCCGCGTGCAGTACAGCCGAGGCTACAGAAGGGGCGAGAGCTTTCTCGTAGGTTCGAATCGCGGCGGCATCGCTCTCGGATGCGTCACCCTTTCCTTCTAGAAAGATCCAGGCTTTGCCGGGCGTTCGATCGTGTTGACTGCGTCTGGCTCGAGTGGGTGAGGAGGATGCGGCGCGCCGGCGTCTTTTGATGCTTGTTTTTTCGTCTTTTCGCGCTTCTTGGGCGCGCGGACGCGCCGTTCTGTCGCGCAGCTGCTTGAAAGCGGCTGCGCGCGCGCTTTATAACACGCTAATTCGTGACATTTGCATAGCTTCGTTGCCGTCGTGGGCGCCGAGGAAAATGTCAATAAAGTCACGCGCGGCAGCAAGCAGTTAGGCATTATGCAGAATGTCTGTCGGCACGACGTCGCTTTCGTGGGTGTCATCACTTGAAACGTCATGTTCCGACGTAGTTACCCACAGAGGTTTTAGGAAAAAAAAACGGTTCATTGCGAAAAAAAATACAACTAAAAAGCCTCTTTGCTACCATCATAGTCCGACCGAACGTGAACAGCAATAGTAGCACCGATGCTTCTAGGAGGGAACGTATGTGCCTGAATTGTCGAAAGAGTGGTGCTGCAATTTTCGAACTTCTGGGTTCGCAACTAGCTGATGGGATAAAGTAAATGTTACGGGTCACAGCCTGAAGATTTCGTTATTGTGGGAGTGCTTCAAAAAATCTTATCGCTGTCGAGAGGGGGCAAATGCGTTGAAATCTATGGACCTTCACCTGGGACGCCCGATTTCTTCGCTGCCGCGAGAATTTCCTTCTTGAGGGCTTTCGTTATTGAGACGTTCAACCAGGCCCGTAGCAGGAGGGGGGGGGGGGATAGTGCCCCCCTCTTCCCCGAAATTTTGGTGACGTGGGTGTTTTTACCAAAAATAAATAAAAATCGATATTTTTCTCAAACAGTCAGTGTTTTCAGCAAGTGCCCCACCCCCCCTGAAAAAAATTCCTGGCTATGGGCCTGGGTTCAACTATATTATACAAAATTAGCTAACAAAATAACTGGGTAGTATTATGACTCTGCCTTACGAGTTGTCGTAGCGTGCTTCGCGCACCACAAAAACACGTCTCAGAGAAGTCTGCCGCAGTATTCTTTGCTTCGATTTTTGCCAAATGAATGCCGATGCAGGTCTACTGCAAAACAAACAGCAGTTGCGTGCTTAATGTTCGCTGGTTTCTTTCATTTAATTTCTTGTGTCATATAGGTCATCTGCTTACTTCTTGCTCGCCTGCATGTTCAGAATAAACATTGTACATGTCTTACCTAACAGTTACCACGTTGAGGATGCCTCAAGGGTCTCACGCGTAAAAATAGAAACCACCAATTTATTACACATCACTTTTCCTTTACACACGCCTTTTCTTTTCTGTTACACACGCATTTTCTTTTCAGTATTGTGAATGCCTCAGCTAACACGTAAATACACACTTGAAGACCTAAAGCTTCACAAATGAACAAGTCTAACAGACAGTCGTGAGCTCCTAACAGCCGCTTTTATTTTCTGATAATGTGCATCGGAGAAGCTAATTGTGTAGCGTCTATTTTTTCTTGTTTTTTTTCACTATCTAAAAAGTTTAAGCTGATACACTAGAGCACTGCATAAGTGGAAGAAATCTGCTAATTACGGAGTTTTTTTTTTTCTCAGCCTATGCTGACAGGCTAATCCACCTCAGCGCAGGTTTGCGTCCAATAATATCATCCCGCTAATTGCCTGAGAGTGCGTACAGCCTAACGAGCCAGAAAAATATGATACGCTATCTGATTACGAGCTGTGGTAGGCACCACCCCGCCACCCAGCTGCCTCACCCTAAAGAGATCCCAAACCAAAGCAACAGATAGCAGCGCTCTACGAAATGTCAACTGGTTAGAACTAACAGGCCACATCACGAAGGCAATGAAATAAGAAAATAAGCGTGGCAAGATACATTGCGCAACTTTTGTTCAAGCTCATGAGTGTCAGCAGGATTCTATCTTCTGGGGTGCAAACCCGTATTGCATCGCAGCCGGGGGAAGGAGGAGCGCTGGTGCGGCTTTGTTGGGGTGCAAGTGCTGGTGTGGCTTGTGGGAGCGGGTGGGGGGGGGGGGGGTGCGGTGGGCAAGTGCCTTTCTTTTGAACCCCCACCCCCCTCCCTGCCGACGTCCATGTTCACGCTCGTTTCAAATACGTTTCCACTTCAGTTTGCTTAGGCGAAGCAGACGCTATGTGCCATATACTCCCGCTGGGGACGTTAGACGAGCTTGGTCATTTGCAGAACTGGCGTGGCACTGCTGCGACGGACATGTCGTGCTACGCTTCACACGTGAGGACAAACCACATCCTCCTATGCAACATGAGTTAAAGGGGTAAAGATAACGCGAACGTCGCAGTCATTACCCTGGGACCAGTGTTCGCTTATCTCAAGTCTTACGAGAGCACCTACGTCTGCGCGATTAGGGACATAACGAGTACTATATTTATGCTCTACAGACTGGGGCACCATGATTTTGGCCACGTTTTAATTTGAATAAATGAATGAATGAACGACCCTTGAAAATGAGCGAGCTCATGCCTGGTATAATGCTCTAGCAGTTTGATTAAGTCCAAACATATTCGATGGTCATCGCGCATGCAAAAAAATAAATAACAATAAGAAAAAGAAAGACAAAACATGTGCAAGCATTGCAGCCTTCCGCTTCTTTTCTATTTCTTCCCTTTATTGGGAATTGCGCTTCTTTCCTTGGAGAAAAAAGAATAGAGCAATACATTTTGATAACGTAAAAGGGCGGTCTTAGTCACGGCTCTTTCATCAAGAATCTATTAGTAAAGATATCTTGGACGGGCTTAATTTACTTGCGTTCCAGTATTCCTTGATCTTGAGCTGCAGTTATAAGCTACGTTATCCGCCAACAGCATTGTTTCTAAGGCTTCTGATGAGGTGCACGTCGATCGGTAACGACCATATTAAAAAAAAAAAATGTTCGGAAAGTTAAGGTTGTTGGAGTCATTAGGCACGTTAAGCCTTGCGCTGGGAAGTTTAGTATATGCATCGATATTGCTAAGAATTCTCATCATGCTAACTTCAAGTGATTGCGCTGTGGATAACTAGGAAAGCATACAGATGTTCTTTGATAAGTACCGGGTAAAATAGTGAGGCGGTTGTAAACAACCTCCGTGCCCGGAGCGCAGGTTGCCAGCAGTCGTTTCATGGACACGCACACGCACCTTGTCTTGAAAAGAAAAGTTGGTGTACCTATAGTTAACAGTGGAAACATGCGCACGGTCTTTATTGAATCGCACTGTAGAGACTACGATAAGAATTCGCATTCATGGAAAAATCCAAAAAGGATAAAACGAAGAAAAATGAAACATAAACTAGTAGGACACACGCAGCGCTTGTCCAGTCGGTTTCCTGTCTCCTTTGTCTTCGTTTTTAGAGCGAAATCTGTATGACGCTGACTCTCAAGGCCATTCATTCCTCTACTTCTTCAAAACAATGCGGTGTTCAAAACGACACGGGAATGATTTGAAGCCCAACGAAGTCCTTCATTAGAGGTCACATGAGCAAGGTGCCTATATTTTTCCTTAAAAGCCCAATTTCTAGCTTTCACTCATTCCGACAAAGGAAAGTTCATCGAGCGAATATCCCCGCTACGTAGGTCTAGTGGTTATGGCACTCGCCTGCTGACCCGAAGGTCGCGGGAGCGAATCCCGGCCGCGGCGGCTGCATTTTCGATGGAGGCGAAAATGTTTGAGGGCCGTGCACTTAGGATTTAGGTGCACGTTAAAGAACCCCAGGTGGTCGAAATTTCCGGAGCCCTCCACTACGGCGTCCCTCATAATCATATCGTGGTTTTGGGACGTTAAACCCCAGATACTATTATTATTATTGAGCGAATACACGCAAGCACTGGATGCACTTATACACAAAATAAGAACTAGAGTCAGTATAACGTATACAAATGCTGGACGCCATCTCACGCAAACCGCAATAATCCATTCTACACTAGAAAACAACTATGCAGCAGGAACGACTTCGCCGGAACTACAGTGTGATATTAGAGATCAGTAATGTATCTTCTCTAGATGGTTTTCTTTCCTATGCGAACATCGAACACATGTTGTTCTCCCAGTATTACTAAATAAAATGATTGAACTTAACTATACTTTAGAAAAATTTATTATCACAGACAGTTAACATCAATACCAATTCAACATAACATTTGCTTGCTAGACATAAGTTTACGAGAATGACAAAACAAACTTGAGTTACATGAAACCAAAACACGAAATGACGGAGGCAACACGTACAATCGATGTTTCACAAACATATATATACACACACACAAATTTGTCACAAAAAGATGAATATACATATGTACATTACATGGCAAACAAAAAGCACAAATAAAACGTGAATATGTACATTTTTGCGTATTTACATGGTATTTCGACCGGCACCAAACGAGACATCAGCCTACCAGAACCAGGGAGGCCGAAAGACAAGCTTCACGCGTCTGTCACAGACCAACACAAAAGGGCAAGACCACTGCCGGAGGAATTCCTCCTCGCCGAGAAAGAAGAGCTCCTCCGACAGAACAGACAGAAGCTCCGAGTACAGTCGCTCTAGGGTCGGGAAGAGAGCGCGACGGCGACGGCCTGCTGCAACCGCCTCGCAGCGGTTGCGCCAAAGACAGAAAGCACCGGCAACAACGAGAAGGCAGGTGAAGCGGCCTCGAGAACAACGCCCAGAAGAAACGAAGCGATTTACTCTGAGGCCGCGAAATCTAGCATGCACGGCCCTGCAGAAAATGCGAGCAATAACACATTGCTTCAGAACGTGCTGATTTGTTTCCTTGAAGGGAGCAGGTTCGGGCATGTTGCGGACTACCATTCTCCACCGCTCGAGGCGGTCGAGAGTGGGGAGCACACCCCACCCCAGGGGCCACACGAAGTCCCGGAGGTGGCCAGGCAGAAAAGATGCCGATAGCGCTCTCCAAGACGCACGACTAGAGCGAGCACGGCGAGCCGGAGTAGCAAACGGGAGCAACAAAGCAGCTGTTGTGTTAAAAATAGGATTGTTTTGCACATCTACTCCAGGATAGGTCAACTGGACATGGCAAAAAATGCAACAGCTGTTGCATAAAATGCAGGGAGTATTATTGACTGAGGGCCCCTGTTAACATGCATATTAGGCATCAAATGCCGGAGGTGAGTGCCCAGAAAGTAATACGCAAGAGTACGCGCGGGCGATTCTTCCCCTTGTACAAGGCGCAACAGGAAGCGAAGAAGGTCTCAACTGTGACACCTCGAGGAGCCGAAGTGGACACTGCGACCTGGGTAACATCTCACTTTATGAAACCTCTACAAACGCTCACCCTGCGAATGCAGCTACGTAAAAGAAATCCTGCAAGGACGGGGTAATTAAAGAACAAACACAATATTTTTTGGCAATAGCCGGCGGAACATACACCTTCTATGCAAGAAACATAAAAGTTAAATTTATCGCTAAGCAACGCCGAAGAGAGCGGAGGCGACAGCGTATCCTGTCACAAGAAACTCATTCAATCGCTTTGGCGTCCACCACAGAGTGTCGCCGACGCCGGTCACCAGATTTGTTACTCAGACGAAAGCCTTACATGTCTCATCAAACGCGAAAATTGACCGTCTGTGTCGGCGGCGTCAGTACGAGTGATGTAAAAATATTCACTGTATGACGCGACCATATGCCATGATCATGACGTCATAGATCGCCGAAACTTGGGACGTCATCATGACGGCACATGATGACGTCATCAATGACCTCGTCCGTTGGTCAAAAATAGACTGATCATGGAGGCACGGCAAACCCAGATGAGGTCCAGAAAGCTTGCAATGCCTCCGATCTTGGACGCAATGCAAAACTGCGTTAGGTGCAGAAAACCTTCTGGAGGAGGGTGGGGGAAGATCAACAAACACATCGACTGAGAAGAAAAAAAGAAGATTGCTTTTGCTTTCGAGTCACCTTAGCTGAATGCACACGGGGCCCTGTGAGTTTTTTTTTTGTCAGACAGAAAGCTTTCGACTTAATAAGCGAAACCCTGAGATGCCTCGTCAAACGTGAAAAGCGACGTCAGAGTCGGCGGCGTCAACACGAGTGATGAAGAAAAATCCCACGACCCGAGATTTGCCAGATGCTAACGAGCTAACAAACAAATAAGCACAACAAAAGAAGAAAAAAGCGGAGTGACTTTCGCGAAGGAGCCCAAAAGAAGCGGATATTCAAACAAGTTTCCTATTCTCGAAAGTCTCCCTAATTATAATAAAAATGCCACTCAAATACAAAGGGGGATACAAAAATCACTTGAAATATTTTGTACAGCAGTAATATGAGCAACTATGAACGAAGGCACATATTTACTTCTAAAATTGTCTCCAGCGTAGTTTCCACTCAGTTGAATGCACGTTTGCCAGTACATGATTAACGTAACTTGTTGATTCCCCCAACTTATGTATGACATCGGCACTCAACTACACGAAGTCATCGACAAACGCGCTATTCGTGAACGCGATGCTCACTAAAATGGCTATATTTGCTGGGAAAATGCAACTAAGCCCCAGAAACGCGACAAGCGACTCTAAAATTCTACAAGCGGCTCGGCTACTCTGCACTCCGCACGGCCCAGAGGTGACGCCGCCGAGGCAGCTTGGTATGAAATGCCAAGTTTTGAACGTGCCCATCAGCTTTCAGACTGCGCAGAGACTACCGCAACACATCGATGACGACACTGCCATCGATGTAGGCTCCGCTGCAACTATGAATGTGGGAAAGTCAGCTTACAAAGACCAAGCTTACACCCAAACCCTTAAAGTCGGCTTCACTCCGAAGCATAAAGCACAGCAGGGAAGACATTTTTCTAGGGGCAATAGAGCCTGTCTTATAGCAAAATACTAAGGCCCTAATACCTTTTTTGACTATTTTATTCATGTTTGCTGTTGCCCCGAGCGTCCGCTAGCGCCATTGATATTCCTGCTGCTGTTCTCTTCATCTTTCCTCTCAGGCATGTCGAACTTCAAGGTTCATAACCACGGCAGTAACAAGCACAAGGCATTCATATGGGTCTGATAGATTCCTGTTTGGCAAGCGTAGCTATGCTTCCTAGTGGTTAGGGCAATTGCTTTCTCAGCATGGGCGCTCGGGTTCAAAGTCTAGTAACGGTAACAAATTTTTTCCGCTCTAATGCATTAGTTTCGTCTGCCACTCCAAGAGGACGCGATGGGTTCCCCTTTAATGCTTCAAAATGCTTCAATGCACATTCGTTCTTCCACTGCTCCCTAGAGGGCACTAGAGGTTCTCTGCGCTTAGAGTCACTGTATATGCTACCTTTAGGTAGCAGAGTAGCGCATAGGTCCGGCTAGCAACCACATCTATGCGGTGAAGTCGCACCTCGTTTTTGCAAACGACATGCCTACCGTGTCGCCGATTAACCTGTCTGGCGTGTCGAAGACCGGCGATAAACATCGGCTGTCGATGACTAGTGTTAATTCAGTTCGCTGCAGCGGAGGCGTCGAAAAATGAAAAAATTGGCCCAAGCGGCAGCTTCTCCACAATGCATGGTTGCTAGCGGCGTTGGAAGACAGATGCGCAACTCTGCTACCTAAAGGTAGCATATACAGTAACTCTATCCGCGCTTACAGCGTAAAATCCATCCGTCGTCATTCGAATCATCCTGGAGCTCAGCACTTTTGGCACTACCAGACACCTAAGTCATTGATAAGGGGCACATCCAATACTTTTTTCACGTGATTTAACGTCTCCACTCGGGCGCCTTTCGGTCACATGGGATATCTTTGTGATACGAACTTATGAATAATTTAGTCACTGAAACTAGAACGCTCAATAAAAAGATGGCTGATCGCTCCGTCATAGGAATCGGTGTAACACGAAAGTGAGACGTGTCCTCACAGAAGTAGTTTATTGTTCAGAGTGCATTGGTATATGAAAGCTTGTACAATGTCTACAGTTGTTTGGCAGATATAGCACCGCTTTATATGGACGCATCACACTCACGTTGACGCCTAGTGGCACATCTCCATACCGACGACTAACGCCCATGATCATGATTTAACCCTTGCGGTAGCCGAAGTTCTTAACATATACGTGGACAACGCACATGGTGAAACCCGCGCAAATATGGCATCAACAAGCACATAATAAGCACTGACACTCGATATGCACTCCTTCAAAACGTCGTGAAACGCGAATTGAAACGTCATGCGCGTCACGTCTTCCCTCTAGCCTGGCCGTTACTTCTCACAGGGCAAGCGGGGAACGGGGTGCGACCGCCAGGCAAGCGTCGGAAAGCTATTTTTCAATATGGATGGATGCTATGAACGAGGCTTGTGCTAAAGCCGCCACCTCACGGTTTGTTAAAGCATTGACGAAATTAAACTTGTATTGGAAATGCGCCGAATGGGATGGTCGTGGCAACGGCGCGTTTTGTTTGTTTGTTTTTTTTCCAGCCTGGTGGCGCAGATGTCACCTCCCCGTTTTAAAGGGGACGCTCATAGCATGCATGCATGCATGCATGCATGCATGCATGCATGCATGCATGCATGCATGCATCCATCCATCCATCCATCCATCCATCCATCCATCCATCCATCCATCCATCCATCCATCCATCCATCCATCCATCCATCCATCCATCCATCCATCCATCCATCCATCCATCCATCCATCCATCCATCCAATCCATCCCATCCATCCTCCATCCATCCCATCCATCCATCCCCTCCATCCATCATCCATCCTCCCATCCATCCATCCATCATCCATCCATCCATCCATTCCATCCATCCATCCATCCATCCATCCATCCATCCATCCATTCCATCCATCCATCCTCCCATCCATCCATCTTCCATCCTCCATCCATCCATCATCCATCCATCCATCCATCCATCATCCATCCATCCACCATCCATCCATCCATCCTATCCATCCATCATCCATCCATCCATCCATCCATCCTCCATCCATCCATCCATCCCATCCATCCATCCATCCATCCATCCATCCATCCATCCATCCATCCAGCCATCCATCCATCCATCCATCCATCCATCCACCATCCATTCCATCCATCCATCCATCCATGCCCATCCCATCCATCCATCCAATCCATCCATCTCCATCCATCCATTCCATCCATCCATCCATCCTATCCATCCCATCCATCCATCCATCCATCCATCCATCCCATCCATCCATCCATCCATCCATCCATCCATCCATCCATCCATCCATCCATCCATCCATCCATCCATCCATCCATCCATCCATCCATCCATCCATCCATCCATCCATCCATCCATCCATCCATCCTCCATCCATCCACCTCCACCATCATCCATCCATCCATCCATCCATCCATCCATCCATCCACATCCATCCATCCATCCATCCACTCATCCATCCATCCATCCATCCACATCATCCATCCATCCATCCATCCATCCATCCATCCATCCATCCACATCCATCCATCCATCCATCCATCCATCCATCCATCCTCCATCCATCATCCATCCCCATTCCACATCCATCCATCCATCCATCCAATCCATCCATCCATCCATCCATCCATCCATCCATCCATCCATCACCATCACCATCCATCATCCATCCACGAGCACTATGAGAGGAATGTGGAAGATAAACAGGCGCGTTCTTGTAGCCTCCGCAATGTGTTTGGCGGTAGCTCAGTGGGCTAAACGCCCAACAGTTATCGTCGCGGACGAGAGTCATGGTTCGACTACCGTCAACGAACTTTTTCTTAAGTTTCTTCTTTGCCATCTGATGGCGTTTCATTTTGCTGACGTACTTGGCGTTCGGATATAACGTCATGAAAAGTTTTGGTGGACCCCGGCATAAAACACTTTCGTGTTAAAAAAAGTGCACCTCTGTGCGTTCGACGCAATGTTCCAGTCTATAGTTCACTGCGCAGTGGTCTAATGTAGTAGGTCAAACACCAACGCATATTCTGCCCTAACCACTGGGCTAAACATCCAATAATATTACCTGCGGCCTAACATCCCAAAAACTACGATACGATTATGATGGACACCGTTGTGGTGGGCTCCGGATATTTCGACCATCTGGTGTTTTTTAACGTGCACTGACATCGCACAGTACACGGGCCTCTAGCATTTCGCCTCCATCGATACGCGACCGCCGCGGTCGGGATCGAACCAAGGAGGTTTAAAATGGATAGAACACGCGACCGTCGGGTCCGCAGCCGAGCACCGTTACCGCTACACCACTGAGGTGGGCGGCTAAACATCCACGCTTGCGGAACTTGAATAGAACTGAAGTATATGAATCAGATGTACCGGCGATCAAAAATAAACAAAAAAATTTGGCAGATCCCACGTACCGTGGGAGTCGATGTTATGCGAAGCATGCGGCGGGAAGGTGACTGTGGCGTAATTTTTTTACTAAGTGACACGTTACAAAATGACGCTAAAGATTTGTATAAATTTTATACGCACTCAGATATGTTGAAGAGCCGCATATGTGTTACATAACCAGCTGTTTACGGTTGGGTAACGCTGCCAATGGCAACGTGGGTATTACCAACACCAGAAGCGGTAAGCTGATATGTAGTGATTATACTTGTCCCGAGAACGCACGCACGTTTCACGAACCCGTGAGCATGTGTGGAAGAATTTCTTGACAGTTCTTGAACAAGCGCATCATCAGCGTGACCAGTGAGCACCAGCAGCTGGTCATGACTTGTTATACGATACAGTCGTGATCATGTTGACGAGGGGTCCATGTGTAGTGAAGTATGTGGTATAGTAGAGCTGGTGGAATTCGTGGATGCCTCGGTCATTTCGTCGACAAATTGTCTGACGATAGAACCGGTGACATGTCGGAACCTGAAGTCACCCTTTGCCTTTGTCACGTATAGGCCGTCGAGGCTGGTAGGCCTGGATAGTGCTACGTAAACCAACATCAGTGAATGGTGCTTGTCGTATTCGTAGACTACCTGGGCGTATGTGGCCTACGTAGCCTAGTCTACAAAGCGGCTGCCAATCAATCTGGCATCATCCTCGGTCAGCATGAGGCCATCGCCCAGCCTCGTAGGAAATGAAGAGGACACTGCGCCATTTTGGCGGACGAAGTGCACTTTACGGTGCGGTGATGTGGATATCATATGCAATTTTCGATCAGCTTACAGCGCAATAAAGACGATGACGCAGACCAAGGATATGACGACACTGGCGCTGCACTCTCAACTAAGGTTTATTGGAAGGAAGGGCACGAATAAATGTATACAGAGGTCAACCGGCTAACAACCGTGCAACTGCGCGTGTGTATCAGAGTCATCCCAGCGCTCGTGTAGTCATATCCTCGGTCTGCGTTCTCGTCTTTTAAAGACGATAGTCTTTCTTGGGGAACTTAAACGCAGAAATTTTGGTCTGTCTTTCTGTGTGTCGGCACGTCCCCTCGATTCAGCCACTCGGCCAAAGTTGAACCACTTGCCCTAGGGCCAGCCGTCTTGAACTGGTACGGCTGTTCATACTTGTGAACGTTGTCGATCAAAAAGTAAATATCATGCATATCTGAGGTGCAACATCACTAGGTAAGTATTAGGTGGCGTGTTCCTTTAATAGAAAATGCATACATACGTAATTTTAAGGACCCTAGTTTTTAAGCTGCGCTGAAAATGCATAAGAATGGAAGCTTGAGAGAGTTGGTATGCGTTCATCTTTGTTGAAACAGCGCTCACTAGACGACGACGAAGTAAAGAAGGCACAGGACAGGCGCTGCCTGTCCTGTGCCTTCTTTACTTCGTCGTCGTCTAGTGAGCGCTGTTTCAACAAAGCTGAAAATGCGACTGCGCTGAAATTTGCCTTCCTCCGTGCCCTTCGCACGAGCTCATTGTTGTGTTTCGGTTTCGGTTCTGTATTGCACTGTACGAATGCCATGGGTTGGTGTTGAAAAACTTTAGTTTTGAGAAGGCCAAGAAGGTGAAAAAAAATATTTAAAAAATGAAAAAGCAGCGTTGTGGGCGGCCTTCAGGCTGCCGGTTGTGGGCGCCGCTCTGGCGTTCCTGTTTTACCCAGGCGACGTGTAAATAAAAGAGTGTGTGGAGAGTACTCGTTGAGTGCGGACGTTTCTCTGCTTCAGCGCTTCGCGCCAAACCGCGTTTTCGGGCTGGCTGGCGTCCCCCGCCGGTCGCGTTGGTCACCGCCGGTCTTCGCCTGCTGCTGCGCCGGGACTACCAGCACGCAACACAGCACTCATGTAACTTTCGTTAATGTATTCCTCCGGGGTCGAGCAATGCTTCAATATATCTTGCTGAATCATAGGAATACAAATGTAATGTTTATTAGACTGCTATAAAAGCGGAGCCAACACTGGAACTACACACGTTAATCTGATATGACGCATGTATCGTAGGAGTACACATCGTAGGAGTATCATGTAGTGCTGATTGATTTCTTGCAAAATTAGATAGCAAGCACCACAACTACAGTTGACGTTGCACCGATATTACGCCTGCGTAGTTTGTTTTTCCAAACCAGTTTATAGACCTGGCGTGGCTCAGTGGTAGAATACCTGATTGCCACTCAGAATGCTTGGGTTCGATTCCTGCTCGGATCCTAATTTTCATTCTTTCCATTCGGCAAGTCAACGCTGCCGATGTTGGTTTTTCTTAACGCTCTCGCATTTAAGTTACCAATGTCTGTTCTTGCTGTTCCTGGGTAGATATAAACTGTCAATCACCTGTGGCTCATACCCGTACAACGCGGCCCGTGGGAAACGGGTATGTGCCACACGTGTCTAGTGGAAAGGGTTTGACGACGTACGTGACAGGATTTTCATGTTATTCATGTCGTGACCCGACAATCATATTCGTCAAATCCTCTTACCCTCCCATGCCAATTTTGGTCTACACTGGGTTAAGGAGGCAACCATGAGAGCAGCCAGACGTAGGCGGTTCGCATTTAATACAAACGTAATGTTTATTAGAGTCCTATAAAAGTGGAGCCAACAATGGAACCACAGACGTTAATCTGACATGACGCCTGCATTGTAGGAGTACACATCGTAGGAGTATCATGTAGTGTTTATTGCTTTCTTGTAAAATTAGATAGCAAGCACCACAACCTCAATTGACGTTGCACCGATATTACGCCTGCTTAGGCTGTTTTTCCAAACCCGTTTATAGACGTGGCTTGGCTCAGTGGTAGAATACCTGATTGCCACGCAGAATGCTTGGGTTCAATTCCTGCTGGGATCCTAATTTTCATTCTTTCCATTTGTCGAGTCAACGCTGCCGATATTGGTTTTCCTTAACGCTCTATCATTGAAGTTACCATTATCTGTTCTCGCCGTTCCCGGGTAGATATAAACTGTCAATCACCTGTGGCTCATACCCGTACACCTCGGCCCGTGGTAAACGGGTATGTGCCACACGTGTCTAGTAGGAAGGGTTTGACGACGTACACGACAAGATTTTCAGGTTATTCATGTCACGACCCGACAATCGTATTCGTCAAATCCTCTCACCCCCCCCCCCCCCCCCATGCCGATTTTGGTCTACACCAAGTTAAGGAGGCGATCATGAGAGCACCCAGACGTAGGCGGCTAGATAGATAGATAGATAGATACGTAGATAGAAACGCTCAAAGTGCCAGAGGTTCGCCAAGAAATGCTTCGCATTTAATATAAAAGGCGAAGACATTCCATGATGGCGTTGTTTAAATATTTCGTGTGCCGTGGGGTTGCAACATTGGAAACGACACACCTTGGATTCATTTAGATATTTTAGAATAAAAGATGTGGATAAGCGGTGAGGATATGTGTTCGTTAAATGGATATCTTAAGGTAGCCCGATATACTATTTCTATATTGAATCCAAAACTGGTTAACAACCAGAGCAAGCACGCAGGATTAGCAAGACCGTTTGTTGGCAACACGAATCTATGTTTGGCTCCATCGACAGTGGTACCTCTGTGCCGCGGGTTACGCTACTCATATATACGGGTAGCTTATTAAGGCGAAAGCCGCATGCCTCATTAAACACGAAAACTGGGCGTCAAACGCGAAGTGATGCGAAAATCGTCATTATCCTGCTATGATCATAAGGGTATAGTGTACTCAAGGAGGTTAAAAAAAATTGCTGGAGTGGTGATTATTGCGCAGGAGCGAAGCCGTGCCCACCAAAAGATGGCGGCTGCGCCCGCCATCTTAGTAGGGGCACGATAAATTATCGACGTTTGGCGAAGGAAAGCGAGCGTTTTCACCGCACGCCAGACGAGTTTAATATGGTAACTTTTACGGGTCAGATACTGCTCCAAGTGTGTCTTTGTGTTACTAGTTTTCATAAATGAGCCTCAAAGTCAATGCAAATTTTATTTGAGATCAATTGCCAATACTCCACTCGACGGGTTACTATTGTCGGCAACAAATATCTTTTATTTTATAATTAACATAGTATTCACACTAACAGATCAAAGGCATTTGATCTCTATGTGGGCACAACCAGAAAAGAGCGTGTTTCCGAGCTCTTTGGTGGGCAAAAGCTGGCTTCACTTTCGCTGGCAAGGCGTTGCGAGAGCTTCCACTCCAGAATTTTTTTTAAACCTCCTTGAGTGTACTAGAATAATTTCTTCTATTACACTATACATATGGCGTAGCAGGCCGTCATAATTTCTGACTTTATTATGAAGTCATCGTACGGCGTCGCACGATGGCGTGATCACACGACACAGCTGCTTGCTCAAACGTGGGCTAATCTCGGAGGCAGTGCTGCAAAATCGCATGAAGTGCAAAAGCCGAGATGCCTCCGATCCTGGAGGCAGTGCATGATCACGTCAGGTGCAGAAAAACTGTTCATGGAGGGGGGATTGATAAAAAACAGCTCAGAGGGTTTCTTACGCCCACACCTAAGACGACTGGCGAACGCCATCTTTTTCTTCTTAGTCGATTTATTGTTCCTGCGCCGCCACCCTTCGAAATCTTTCTGCACCTATTCGGTACTGCATTGCTTCCAGGATCGGAGGCACCTTACCTGGTTTTGCACTGTCTCCGTGGTTGGCCCACCTTTTATCAAGCTGCGATGTCATGTGATGACGCCATCATGTGACGTTACGTCAAGATGACGTCATAATGACGTCACGGATTTTGGCGCTCTGTGACGTTTTGATGCCATATGGTGACGTCAGCACTTGATGATTTCTTGCATCACTTGTGTGGACGCCAATCGGAGACGCTGACGCGGGACGCCGGTCGATTTTTCGCGTTTGATAAGGCATCTAAGGCTTTAGCTTAGACTATAAAACCTAGAGGAGAAACTTGCGCTAGTGTCTATGCGGTGCTCCATGAGCGGCGCTTCAACCGCCATCAGCATGATGGGAAGTACAGGGTTCGGATCTGCTCAAGGGGGCGTTCTTTCTTGAGATTCGCGGCGCTCGTTCACCGAACTTAAAACAGAGTTATATGAAGTTATTTTCAATTAAGACTTCCTTAATTTCATTCTTCCGTACGTAAAATTTATTGCGGAAAGTTTGCGTGGACTATGAGATAGAAATGAAACCGGGACAAATTCAACCACCAGGGCTCTGCAAATGTATTCCAGATTTGGAATTACCAATTTTTGAATCATGTTTTTACAGCAGTGAAACCAAAGAGGGGTGCCTTTCTCTCGAAAGTACACATCATGTACTGATGGAAATACAAATACTGTATCGAGCGAGAAACACTAAACGTATTTTCTGCTGAGATGCCAAGCGCGTCTGCCGGTGTGCAGAACGTTCGGGATAGCAGCCGTACTTACAATGCATCTCTCTCTCCGCTGTAAAGGTGATTTAGTGTATAGAACTGAGTAGCTCCGCGCATCCGTGGCTCTCACTCACACTGGGGGATTCAATGGAGCATGGCGGTGTGTCAACTTCTCTTCGTGGTCATCTTGCCGACAAGTTCACCGCGTCTTGGCAAGATGCGGCTATATATACATAAAAGCCATATCTGTGCAGTTCCCTGCATAGCCCCTTCAGGCGCGAAATATGATGCACTGTCTGCAAATGTCTCAAATTCGCACAACATAATGCTAAGGACACTCAATATTACATTCCAAGAAAGAAAATAAAGTAATATGCTGTTTTGTGCAAGTTTGCTAATTAATCCTAATTAGAGGATAATTGAATATCTAATTATTCTGCAGTCAGTCATGTTTCCACTTTTATATAAGAATAAGGAATTTGTTGGCTTAAAAAGCATGCGCAATTTGTTTTTCGTTGTGTTCATTTGGTGCGGAGAAAAATAATACTTATGACGTTGGTCCTGGAATGCGGCACGTCGAACAACCCGTCGAACATCATCGTACCTTCACCAAAGTGATCGGTTATGGTCATACTAGAACACTGAGGTTAAGTCAAGACACGTTGAATATGCAGAAGGTTCAATTGATGCTATGCGCAGTGTATCTTGCCCTTTCTTTCCGACTAGTCCAAAAAAACTGGCAAAAACAAGTTGCGTCCACATATGTGGACGTTGCGCCTGAAGGGGATAGATTTCTGGACGATACATCAGTCAGGACCGGTGAGTGAACGATTCACTGCTAAAACTGTCAAATTCAAGCTGTAAAGGCGCAACATCGCCGCAAACCAAGATACCTAGACGCGCTCCAGCCACTTTTAAGAACAAAAACAGCGCTTCATTTCTTTGTGCGGCACCCGATAACACCGTAAACACAGCGGCAGGATACAGCTGCTGCGCGCGGAACGAAACAAACATGTAGAAGAATACTTGTAGACAGTTCAGCTAGCTATCGCAATCTGATCCGACACCTGTGCTTCCCATCATTTCCATGAAGGTTGAACGATTAGCGTCATGATTTCCCTCTAGGTTGTAGTATGAAACTCTATAGCTGAACTAATAGGTGGAACTGGAACTCGACCTATCCATTTTTTAAGTTTTTGCTAGTGATGCCTTTGCAGAGATGCTAAATTTTTTTAGTAGTACGAAGTATGGTTAGGCTTGGCTAGAGTGACCTAGAATAGGGGGAGTGTCCAAAGCGCCGCGCGAATACATGGGAGGAGCGAGGGCCGTTTTGCGGTGAACTTCCGCGCCGGCGGCGCTGCTGGGCCGGACCCGTAAGGTCCCTATATTTAAAGGTAGCGACCAATACACGCGCGCCCTCTCGAGGGGTCCAAGGAGCCAGCGATAAGCAGGACGACGCGCCGCTCGCTCCCGTGCATATGCGGGCGCCTGAACCGAACTCGGTGCTCGCTTGAAACCGTTACATTATTAAAATTTGTGGCCGAGATGTTCATCAATTATCAACTACAAGGACAATAACTTCAACGAGCACGGAGCACGTTAAACGTCGAAATAAAAAGCCGTGCCTTTCCGAAGCAGGTTCCGAGCGGGTTCCCCACTGCAGCTGTCATGCAGAGCATTTATGTTTTTTTTTTCTTGAATATTTTGACATTCAGCGTAAACTTGAAGTACAGGCGGTATTTGGGGTGAGCTAAAAGTGCTTGTTTTTTAGTTCGAATAAAATAGGTAGGTGGGTGAGCGTACTGCTACTCTCGGAAAACTTCATCGGGCACCTAGCGCTCTTGTAGTGCGTAGCGCAAAATACGCGCTATTATTGGTTTGACTATGTTTATCAGCGTTTCGGAAATCTTCCCAACGTTAAACGGTACTTTTAACTCAGCCCTATTTTGTTTGTACTCTAAGAGGTTTACTTAGGATAAGGAGGCATATTCCACAAATCCAGTTGCCCCCTGCATTTGAGGGAATATCAGCGACTTCACTACCTTTCCAGATATAGGAATATATCATGCCCACTAGTGTCGGTGCGGTATATATGGTTTCAGTTGTTTCCTCCCAGTGTCTTGCAGTATTATTATTATAACTTGTCAAGTGCATTGTGGTCATCTAGGGAAAACATCACGCGGAATGCTTCAACGAAGAAGCCTTAATCGATCTTGCCCACGGCAGTGCGGCGAAACAACGGGCAAGGTGTGACAAAAAACTAATCCCAAAAGGTCATTTCCCTGTGAGCGTGTAGTGTTGAAGCCACACCGCTGAGAAAAACAAATGCAGCTGTATTGGGTTCCGAGCTATTTAATGTTAGAGTACGGGGTGTGACTCTGCATTGACTACGCACAAATCTACGGCATAAAGAACGCCGAAGCAATAATTGCGTTGCTGAGATGGTGTTCATGCATATGCACGAACGAAAGCACGCCGGCCGGCGTGCTTTTTGCTTGAAACTATAACAATTACAAAATCACTTCGTATAGCTGGTGTCCTTCTGTGGGCACAAATTTCTTGCGACTGATTTGTTGAGCCATACCTTCCATCAGCATATATTTTGTCACCGCGAGGAACGAAAACAGAAGAAAGCTTTTTTTTCGTCCTCCGCGCAGTGAGGCAACCGAAGGCGTAGAGACCCGACATTCTAGCCCGTCACGCTCCAAACATTCAATTCAAACGCAGAATCCCTGCGTCCACTCAACTTCAGGTACATAACGCTTCTAGTTTGCAACAACAGTGCGGCAGAGGCGCGTGAAGTACTCTACTTGCTAAAATCGTCCATCTCCACGCTAGAAAACACAGTGATCCGTACCTATCGCCGGCACAGCGCTGCCGCCGCTGGACCCTTTGGGCGGGGCGCGAAGGCGAAAAGGTCACGTGTCGCCAACCGTCCTATCGCAGGGCGGCGGCTGGATCAAGACCTTTCGCTACTTTTGAAAAATAGAGGGACTTTAGGACCCGTGGGCTTTCTCCGCGGCGGAACGCGCGTCAAGCGGCGAGCGTCGCTACGCGCGTGATATTTTGGCCGCTATTAGATAAATTGCGGAAATTGTGGGCAATACTTAATACTGCATCCACCGCAACATAATACTGCAGTGACTCGTCACCCAGAGGACCGCGTTTGCTAGTTGGTGTGTTGTGAAACGGGGATTTTGTATATAATCCTTTCAGCTGGTTTGTCACCGCCATTGGTCCACCTTCCGCGGCTGTTTGAGGAACGCATCCTGCGCGCACGTTCATCGTGAGAGAAGCGCTTAACTTACTTTCGTGTGGAATGACGAACGTAAACTTGCTGCAGGAGAGAATAAACTGGAGATAACTAGAGAACGTAGCGCATAATGCGCGTATGTAAACTAGCTCATGCATGCTAACGCGTTTTGCACCCTTCATATCCTATCTTTTATTTCGTGCATTGATTTGTTTTACAAGGCTGCCTCCGGCGCTCTGCTGTTTCAAACCATTTCATGCGAAGCCGAATCTGTCAGTGCGGCGTGGCCGCGGTACCAAAAGTAAAAAAAATTAACTGGCGTGTCGTTCACGTGGAATGCAACGAATATTGGCACGGAGGGGCACGAATGTACGTATGCCCAACACAAACCGATAGGCCATGGCATAACTAACTTGGACATACTTGCCATTTGCGTAACGACTAACAAAGTACTATGGCGTCTGGCGCGCAAGCCCGCTTCTGTAGCCAGAATAGTCGTGACGATGTGTGGTCTGACGATTTTGTTTCCGTCAGGTGATGAAAAACGTGGGGGTCACGATATCGATGCCACATGTAAGACTTACCTATACATGTTGAAGAACTGACCGCATAGGTAATGTATGAGAAAATTTACATGAAAAAAAAAACGTGGTCTCTTAGCTTTGCATTGCCTTCCGTGTCGGCCCCGATCACAGAGGCCATGCACAGCGACCATGTCATGTGATGGCGTCATCATATGACGTCACGTTGAATGAAGTCATAGGGACGTCACTAAGTTCTGGTCGACGTTATCGCGTGATGATTTTTGTGGATCACTCGTTTTGGCTACGTGGGACGCCGACCGTCCATTTTCGTGTGTGATGAGGCCATCTAAGCTCTACCGTACGAAAAAAAACAAGACAAGTCAAACTAAATGAAACGATACAGTGCAACATCGTGTATGCCTCACTTCATGTTACGAGCGGTCGCCCGAAAACAAAGTGATTCTTAGTTCATAGCAGCTGATTGCACGCGTCTGCGGGACAAAATAGGCTTGCTTTACCCGTCTGGCCATCTCATTATATTTATTCAAGAGATGACCAGACTCGCTATTTAAGTACTCCGGAGCTTCAGCACGAAATTGTGGTAGACGCTATATTGAGGTCTTCAGTAAAAAGCGGGAAATTGCGGTCGGGTGCCCTGTTGGCGCGCACTCAACTGCCGCGGAAACAATTGTATTTTATGTAACTACTCGTCCACATCTTTTCGTAAAGTCTCTGAACTGGGCGAACGCTCACCTCCTAGAACCGTGAAAACATCTGAAGTTGAGAATGAGTTGTTTGAAACTGTTTTCATTTCGTATGGTGAAGGCTTGAAGCAATGCACGCATCTCGCGCGAACGTTTCATACTGACGTTGAGCGATCCAATGCAACACGCGATAACATATATATATATATATATATATATATATATATATATATATATATATATATATATATATATATATATATGTTATCGCACGTTGCATTTTTTCAGGCTAGGTACATAAGGGATCTCTGCATTTGAACAATTTTCTGAAGTGATTTAGGTATTACACTTCCATTTGTCAATTTCTTACCGTATTTTTCTTCAGGCAGCTTGTACAGCAAGAATGGGGGCATTCGTAACTTTTTTCATGATATCTGGGTATTTGTAAAGCATTTTCTATATTACGCATTTTCTATTAAAACTTGTGGAATAAGGTTAGTTTACCTGGCATTGCTTTTCTTTCAAATGTTTGCGCACCGTGAGCCTTGTTGTACGCTACCTCAGAAGCAAAAATAAGCCAAAGCATTGAGGTCGTATGGCTGTCTCTACTTTTTTTTCTTTTTTTGTTTCCGCTGCGTCTTCCCGGCGTGCTTCGTCCATAATAAAGAGCTAGTGGAGGCTAATGAATTGTCGAATAAAGCGTGCGCATATGGCTAGCAAACCAGTGGCGACCATGAGTAAAAAGCTCATAGTGTGAAGCGGTCACTGCGCGCAAGTATTTCAGCTGAGTACGCGTGCAATTTACTTTTTTTTATTACCCTTAATTCGAGCATGCGTGATGCTATTGCCCGGTTACTCGTGCGAATAAGTTTTTTTTTTCGTTCTTTGCTTGTGCGTGTCCGTTTTGCGCGTTTTTACACACGCACCAACGTTATCGAACTCTGTGACCAGAACTAGGCCACGCTGATGCCGCTTGACACATGATTTTTGCATTCTGTTGTTGCCTTTGCACTAACACAACGCTTAAAGATGGATAAGCTCCATTCCGCACCGCATTATAAAAGTGAAGTAGACTTCAAGTGCCCTGTGTGGAAACGCTGCGCAAAAACTACAGCGCGTAGCAGACGCCCCTCGCTTTCCGCGCGCTTCCCGAGCGCGGAAAGCCCACAGGTTCGGCGCAGCAGAGGCGCGGCACGGGAGTTCACGGCAAAAGGCACACGCGGGAGCCGGCGCTTTGGACACTCCCCCTATTGTAGGTCACTGTACCTTCGCTTGCAGTCATCGTCTAACAATGCGCTGGTGCCGCTTGATAGCGCCTCTGACTGGCGTTTGCAGGTGGGTAACGCCATGGAGAAGGAGAGCGCAAATGCTGCTCAACGGCGCAGAAGAGCCGAGAAGCTTATGTCATCGGATCCCGAAGTAGTTGCCTGACAATTAGCGGTTCAGCGTACGAAGAATGAACAGAGGAAGGCTAAACGTGCTGCGGGGACACTGGAGGAAAGGGAGGAACGTCTAGCATAGCGGCATCGCCAGGATGCTGAGCGACGTGCCCGACCACCTCTGCAGCAGCAACAACAAGACGCCGTCGATGACCTCAAGGCTCGCCGATCGACTCCCTATGCTGTGAAACTTAGCGAAAGCGCCAGTGCGACTCGGACCTTCGAGACGGACTTCGTAAACAATTCCTTTGGATACGTGTGCGATGTGTGTGAAAAACTATGGCACATGAATGACTTGACGCCGCAAGTAGTGCCATGCGTGAAACGTTGAGTTTAGTGGCGGCGCCTGAGTGGTGGGGTGAAACCGTGGCGCGGGTTTGTACAACGTGCAAGAACTTTCTCGTGAAGCAGAACATTCCGCTCTTCAGCGTAACCAATGGGTATAGTTACCCGGCCATGCCGCCAGGCCTACCGGTTCTGAACGATGTGGCCGAATGTGTGTCATTGGAGCAGCAGTAAGCATGACAATCAAGCTAATCCTAGACAATCTGGAAAGCTCAGAATAATCAGCTGAACCTTTGCTAACGCTACGTATATCCTGGCATAGCCGACCTAAGCCACTGCAAATTTTTTTCTCTCATTTTCGTGGCCTTTTTTTTTTTGCAACGCGGTAAAAATGGTGTACGTGAGAGGTGTCGCGCGGGAAACAATTCAATCGTTGGTTTCTGAAGTTGCTCTACAAACACGCATACCGTATCTGGGTCTTCAGCCAATAAGGGAAACGTTGGGCAATTTAGCACAATTAATGAGTTAAGAAGAAAATAAAAAATCGCCAGGCCTGCGCGGACAGCGCAGCGAAGTCACAGCGAAAGCTGGAAAAGTGGCATTTCTAGAGACCGTTATAAACTCCCTTGCGGCTTGTAATACAAGTACACTAACAAGGCACCCACTACGCCATAAATCATAATTTTCTGGAAGTCGGGTTGGGAAGCACCCACTACGCCAGTATTCGTCATTCTGCGGAGAAGCGACGTACCAGCTACCCATCTGTAAGCATTACGTGCACTTTGTTGATGCGATGCCTGATAACGATGAAGAATCATGGCTGAGCCCTTTGTAATGGGTTCGAAGCTTTAAACGACACACTAGCTACGTAATTCGGATTGTGTGACGTTAGGTCGCTATTTCACTCTCCCACCAAGCTATATAACATATGTTAACGTTAGAATGAGAGAGAGAGGGGGAAACAACTGTATTGAGACCCTGAGGAAATGGATCATGGGGGCCTTATGAGCTTCCTTGGCAACCATAGTGGTGCACTTGCGAGGAAGCCACTATGCTAAAATCACAACTTTTGTGATGTAGGGAAGCAGCCACTATGCCATTTTTCGTCATTCTGCGGAGAATCATGGTACCCACCAACACCTGTAAGACATTATGTGCGCTTTGTTGATGCTGCGCCTGATGACGATAAAGATTATGGCAGATGCCTTTGTAATGGGTGCGAAGCATTCAACAACCCACTCGTTGCGCAATTCGCATTATTTGAAGGCATGTTACAGAATTCGCGCTGTTTGACGCCGGATCATTATTTTACCCTTCTACAACGCATTATTACATATGCTAATGTGGTTCCTTCCCGTCATGGAGGCGGGAAGACATCAGAGCAATGGAAGGCCTACGCCAACGACGACGTGCGAGTAGATCTATGAGGTGTGAACGCTTGGTTTCAACACGAAGTTCCTTCTCTGCAGTTTGAACATCCGTGCGGTATCTGTGTCTCTCTGTGGTTCAACTCAAACCTCACTGCGCTGAGAATCAACGCAGACACAACCTAGCATCACCTAGAACCCACTATGCTAAAAATCATAACTTTTGTGAAGTAGGGAAGCAGCCACTATGCCATTTTTTCGTCATTCCGCGGAGAATCATGGTACCCACTCAACACCTGTAAGGCGCCCCGCCACGGTGGTCTAGTGGTTATGGCGCTCGACTGCTGACCCGAAGGTCGCGGGATCGAATCCCGGCTGCGGCGGCTGCATTTTCGATGGAGGCGAAAATGTTTGAGGCCGTGACTTAGATTAGGTGCACGTTAAAGAACCCAGGTGGTCGAAATTTCCGGAGCCCTCCACTACGGCGTCTCTAATAATCAATCGTGGTTTTGGGACGTTAAACCCCGAATTATTATTTATTAACACCTGTAAGGCATTATGCGCGCTTTTTGATGCGCGCTGATGACGTAAAGAATATGGCAGATGCCTTTGTTATGGGTGTGAAGCATTCAAACCCACTCGTTGCACAATTCGCATTATTTGAAGCCATGTTACAGAATTCGCGCTGTGTGACGCCGGATCATTATTTACTCTTCTACAACGCATTATTACATATGCATTGGTTCCTCCCGTCATGGAGCGGGAAGACCTCGGAGCAATGGAAGGCGTACGCCAACGACGACGTGCCCGTAGATCTTCTATGAGACGTGGAACGCTTGGTTTCAACGCGAAGTTCCGTCTCTGCAGTTTGGACATGCGTGCCGTATCTCTGACTCTCTGTGGCTCAACTCGAACCTCTCTGCGCTGAGAATCAACGTAGACGCAACCTAGCATCACTAGCTAATAAAGTTAGCAACGACCTAGAAGCAACCTGGAAACAAGCAGATTTGTCTTCAGAATTGTCTATAGCTTCGCTCTTTCAAGCTTTGGGCGGCTTATCGCAATCTTCGCCAATTTTATAATAGGGAAGCTGTTCTTAGTCGAGGCTTTCGTGTCCGGGGTCGGCGTAGAAGTGATCTCGTGCCTTGCAGTGTGGCGAGAGTCACGCTCTCTAGGACGGGTAGGGCTGCGCCGTGTTGCGAGAGGCGAGAGCGTGCTGCGAGATCACCCACGGGCTTAGAAGCGCAACACTTCTGTTGCTACAGGTAGGAAAGACTGGCATGCGTGAAAAATAAAATGCAACAATGAACGCCAAAATGAAATGTATAACATGAAATGACAAGTGACCTCGAGAAAGGATGAAAATGTCATGTGAGAAAACGGCTCATCGTCGAGATGTCCGCGATCGAGAGAGCATCAATTATGGCAAAACGCCACATTTTTGGAAAACGGCCGCATATGCGTGCCCTGCACTCTGTACACTGGAGCTCCGGAGCTGACACCGGGAGGAACACCGACAACGCCATAACGACACTTCTGATGCTATAAAGCTTCTCTTGAAAAAATAAAAAAACATCAACTCGAGAAAGTACATTTATGAAAATATTAACGAGTTTTATAGCTAGGTCTTGGCGTAGCCAATGCGATTGGCAAACACCCCACCCCCCGAATTTACTAGTTTGGCATATGTATATATAACGTAAACATACAACACACGCCTGAACATATAAAAGTATGGTTAACGCCCCCCTGACCTCTTATTCCCCCCAATAAAAGGATCCCGGCTATGCTCCTAAACTGTAGGTAATTAATTAATAATTAATTAATTAATTAATTATTTTTTGACCCCTATCAACCGTTGCTCTCTAAGTTTGATACTGGAGGCTTGATAAGCGTGCCTGGTACATCAGTTTTGTGCGCTGTCATTTGTGCGCCGTCAGAACGAACCGAGACACTCACACACATTACCAGAAGTATAATAAATATTTTCTTTCGTTGTCCCTGAATATTAACTCTTGTGTTGCAAGGTTTTTAGCGCATGATCTTAAATCTCGGACGGGCAGGTGATCGAGGATGAAGTGAGATGAATAAGCTGCGCACAATGTTGAGTGTAGGCACTTTACCATAATAACATTTTATTATTGTTATTACTATTCTATTTGTCTATAGTTGTTTTAGCTTATGTTGTTCTATTACTGCCCAGTCCATAGGCAATCACCCATGTAAATGGCTCAGCCAACACCAGCGCCAGTCAGTTATCAAAGCGGACGCAGGGAAAGTAGGAGGCAGCATTAGTTGTTTGTCCGAGATCAACGACATGTGGGACCCATTGAACTACCTTGACGTGGAGCCGACGCTGCATCCCTTCACAGGGTTTCCCCGAGACATGATGGACTACGTCCGCAATCCAGTTCCCCGATCCATTCTGTACGTTGAAGAAACGGACTTTACGCGACAGCATGTACTGCTGGTAGGGAGCAAGGCACGGCTTGGGCGAGTGATTTTTCGAGCTTCATCAAGTTCCCACGTGATTATCCGACAAGGCCCCCCGCGTCCGCTTTCTGACCACTGATCACGGCCGCGAGTACAGTTCCACGAGAAGCTGCCACTTATGGTATGGTGCGCTGGAGTACTTGCCACGACGGGGACTCCGCGTGGCGGAGTCTACATGACGTTAAGCACGACAATCCACACGATTAAATCGCTACTACGTGAGTGCCGGTCGAGGCCACGTACATACGCCCCAGACCATGAGGGTTGCGGTACTTGAGCAGTTGAAGAGAGCGCTCAACGCGGACAACACAGCCACCAACCTTCCGGAAGTACATCATTCACAGCTTCCTAGATTCATACGACGAATACGAAAGAAGAGTGGACCTCGAAATCAAGGGTGTGCCGTTTGCGACTGGCGACGGGCTGGAACTACAAGAAGGAGGAGCTGTTAGCCCACCTCAGGGCCTGCAAGGAGAAAGCAGAACTTTGTTCAAGCTGAAGCAGCAAAAAAGAAGACAGGTTTGAGTAAGGCACACGGGCTAGCTCCGGCGCCCGCTGACCGTTCGGTTGCGTTGAACAAGCCAGCTCTTGTAAAGGAACGAACACACGGGAGTCCCAAAAGGAATGGCTGTCATGAATAAAATTTGTGCCAAACCTGCACTGATCCGCGCAAAGCTCACGCTGAAGCTCATCGGTGTCATGCTTGTTTATTGCTGTAACGAGGTTGAACTGGCTTATATACGCAGAACTTGGCTGTCATAGGGTGCGCAGAGGCGGGTGGGGGGCAGGGGGCGGCCCCCGCCCCTATCACCTAAGAAGAGGGGGCGCAAGTCTGCCCCATACTTGACGTAATAGGGAAGAGGGGTGCCGCCATGACCTTCGCCCCCCCACCCCCTACCCCCTGAAGGGGAAAACCATGCGCACGCTATGTTGGCTGTAACGAAGTTGAACATGGCTTTATCTAGGCAGAACACACGAAACACGAAACTGCTATAAAACGTTTAATAGAGGTTTATAGAGCTTTTAAACCTGTTAAAGACGTTTTATAGAGGTTTTGTGTTTCGTGGGAACTTGCCATGGCTGTAATGAGGTGGAACTTAGCTTTATTTCAGCAAAACTTGGCTGCAACGAGGTTGAAGTTGGCTTCAAACGACTTTACTTTTCGGGATAGCACGGGTCTCCTACGCAGTGCACATTCATGCTACTACCCAGTACGAACCCGGGAGGGTAGTCTACATTTGCATTTGGCCGGGTTGTGATTGCTGCGTATGTACGGCTCGCGCGTCTTGGCGTGTACGATTCAATCTCCGCGGCACCCACGACTTGTCGTCCGTCAGGATTGCGATTTAGCTTTGGACAACCCGTGGCTTCGTATGGTGAGGCGCGAGGTGTACACTAGCGTTTATAACCGCAAAGTATAACGTGACAGTTGCGTGTTTCACGTCCATTGGTGTGTGGTTCCAAGCAGGTAGGAAGACGCTCTCGAATTGACTATCGCTGGAGGTAGCCTGATAGGATGCGGAGTACAAGCAGGTGGTACGGTAGACCGCGTTATTACCCAGTTGAAAATGACAACAGACCTTGCCTTGAGACAACAGATATTTCAGTTGTCACGACAAGATTCTCTGTGGTTACTACACATTCCTTTTGTGGCGCAGGGGCGTAGCCAAGGGGGGGGGGGGAGCGTTTCAACCCCGCCTCCCCTCCCCCCCGGAAATTTTCAATTTTGCCTGAGCATATATACATGCACACATACAAACGGCTGCACAAGCATGCATAAAGTATGGTTGAACCCCCCCCCCCCCGCCCCGAAAAAGATTTCTGGCTCTGCCCCTGTTGTAGCGACACACTTCTCTGTTGTGCAGCGCATATTTTTGTCGTCATGCCAGAAGTGTCTGCTGTCGAATGTGTAGTGGTATAACAGAAAGCTGAAGTAACACGACAAATGTTACAGTACTGTGTAAGGCACCCAGCTGTTACTACAGGAATATCCCTGCAGTATACGACAAAATTTTGTAGTACAACAGAAATGTGTTGTGCTATAGCAGAAACTTTACTCTTAGCGTGTATTTAACTGTGACATTAGAAGTCTTCCTCAACCAATGCGACAAAAGTTATAGTACTATACGGAAACGTTTCGTGGTACAATAGAAATTTTTTGTCTAAGCATGCATACTATAGTGACAACAGAAGTGTCTCTTGAGTAATGAGACACAATTCTGTACTGCTACATGTTTATGTACTAGTTTTTGTCCTGAAACATGTCTTTATACATATTGTCGCGGTGCACCGTAAACGGACAACCAAGACGTTTTGCAGAAGAGCGAGCAGCCCGTTTTATGCAGCAGCATAGACAAGACCATAGACACAAAACACGTCTTCTTCTTCGGTCAGAGTCCCGTTCCGCGAGACTGTCCGAGCCCACATCATCTTCTTCGTTGTCTGCATTAGAGCGGGCGCGGCATTTGCCTCCCTCTAAAAGAGCATCGCCTCGATGCTATAGTCGGGTCAGTTGTACATAAAGGCGCTTTGTACAAGTGACAGTCGCTCGCAATGTCACTCGCTTACGTACGGCTTCATGCGCACTACGTGCACAAGTTCAGGTCGGTGCTGGCGACGCCTTGTACAGTGGGGGATATCCGGGACGACCTCATAGGTGACGGTCACTTAGTCGTCGCAGCACTCGATAAGGCCGAAGTATTTCTAAGCAGCTTTTCGGATAGTCCCCGTCTTCGTACAGGCGTCCACACCCATACCCTGTCGCCGGTTTCGTAGGTTACAGGCCTATGATTGCAGATATAGCGACCGGCGTCGTACTCTTGCTGTTGGTATATTCGCACACGTGCGAGCTGTCCTGGCTTCCTCCGCGCGTTGAGTAAATACTTCGGCACTCGTTTCAACGTCGTCGCATTCGTGTGGCAGCATCGCATCCAACATGGTCCTACTTCTCGCCATGAACAACGACGAATGGGGGTCATCCGTGTCGTTTCTTGCTTAGCCGTTGTTGTAAGCAAACTGTTATCTAAGGTAGAATCTCGTCCCCAATTTTTGTGCTCGATGTCCACATAATGAAAGCATGTCTTCCAGGGTTGTGTTCAGCCCGCTCGGTCAGTCCGTTGGTTTGTGGATGGGAGGCTGTCGCCTTACGATGAATCGTACCACTGAGCACCAACACATGATCCTAAAAGCGCTGCTGTGAATGCGGTTCCGCGATCTGTTATAACGATCGATGTGCGCCGTGTCTCAACACAATATTCTCGATGAAAAAGCGGGCCACCTCCCTCTGCTGTGCCTCTCTGGATGGCTTTTGTCTCGGCGTAGCGAGTAAGGTAGTCGGTCGCCACAATAACCCAGCGGTTACCAGCACTAGAAGGTAGGAAGTGGACCCAAAAGATCCATTCCGATCTGGCCAACGGCGTTGGCGGGACCTGGACTGGTTGTAACAAACCGGCTGGTTTCGTCGGAGGTGAACTTGCGGCCGCTGGCAATCGAGGCAGGTCCGAACGTGATGTTTCACGGCCAGCGGCGAGTCCGGGCCAGTAGTACTTCTCCCGCACTCTGCTTAGTGTGCGCGTGTAGCCTAAATGCCCAGAGGTGACCTCGTTGTGGCACGCTTGCAATACTTCACAACGAAGGGCGGTAGGGACAACCAGCAGGTAAGTGGATCCGTCTGACGAGAAGTTCATTTTGTAAAGGACTTGGTTCGTAGACAAAATGACGATAAGCCTCTTGCAAAGACTTTGGGCGCTTTCTGAGTTCGTCCTTCTAAATAATCTATTAGACCAAGCAGCTCAGGATCGCCATGTTGTTGGTCTGCAATAGCCGACGTGTCGAGAATCCGAGGAAATGCTGTGTCTTCGTCGAGAGTAGCAGCTGACTCTATCGGTGACCGAGACAGGCAGTCAGCGTCTGTGTTCGTTTCCCTTTCCCCGACTTGTGCACAATCGTCATATCGAACTCGTGTAGTCTAAGGCTCCAGCGTGCCATCGCCCGGAAGGATCTTTAAGATTTGTCAGCCAACACAGAGAATGGTGGTCACTGATCACCTTGAAAGAGCGGCCGTACAAAATATGGGCGAAATTTCATAACCGCCCATACCACGGCGAGGCATTCTTTTTCAGTGGTTGAGTAGTTTGCCTCTGTGCGTGAAAGAGTTCTGCTTGCGTAGGCGATCACTCTTTCCGTGTCTTCCTGGCACTGCACAAGCACGGCTCCAAGGCCAACATTGCTGGCGTCAGTATGCAGCATTGTAGGGGCTGTCTCGTCGAAGTGGGCAAGCACTGGAGGCGTGTGCAGACGTTGCCGCAAGTCATTGAAAGCAGTTTCCTGTTCGTCTCCCCAAACAAAGGCAACGTCATCCCTCGTGAGGCGAGTTAACGGCGACGCAATGCGTGCAAAATCTGGTATAAACCGCCGATAATATGCGCAGAGGCCCAGAAAACGCCTGACAGCCTTTTTATCTGATGGTATAGGGAACTGGGCGACGGCGGCAACTTTCTCAGGATCCGGACGAACTCCTGCGTAACTGACAACATGCCAAGAAACTGTAGTTCTTCAAAGCAAAAGTGGCACTTCTCCGGCTTCAGCGTCAGGCCGGCGGACCGTATGGCCTGCAGAACCACCTGCAGCCGTTGAAGGTGTTCGTCAAACGTTGCGGAAACACAATGACGTCGTCAAGGTAGACTAGGCAGGTCTTCCACTTCAGCTCTGACAGCACGGTATCCATGAGGCGCTGAAACGTTGCAGGCGCGGAGCATAAGCCGAATGGTAAGACCTTAAATTCGTACAGCCCGTCTGGCGTCACAAACGCTGTTTTTTGCGATCTCTGGGGTCTACTTCAATTTGCCAATATCCACTTTTTAAGTCCATCGAAGAGAAGTAACGTGCGTTTCGAAGCCTGTCGAGCGAATCATCTATACGGGGAAGCGGATATACGTCTTTCTTTGTCACCTGATTTAGCTTTCGATAGTCCACACAGAAACGCAGGCTGCCGTCCTTCTTCTTGACTAGAACAACAGGTGACGCCCAGGGACTCTTTGACGGTTGAATCACATCGTCTTCAAGCATTTTGGCTACCTGTTGTTCTATCGCTTCTCGTTCTTTTGAAGCCACACGATACGGATTTTGATGGATTGGTCTCGCTGTGTCCTCTGTGATGATTCGATGCTTGGTCAGGGGTGTCCGGCCGACTTTTGAGGTCGACGCAAAGCAGTCGTGGAACTCGGCTAGCAGCGCTAGAAGGCGTTCTCGCTCCTGCTGAGGTAAAATAGGACTGACGTCAAGGATAGGTGCTAGGTCTTGGAGATTTGGTGCAGTCGTTGCTTCGAGTGCTGAAAAACAGTCGCGGACATCTACTACCTCATCGAAATAGGCCAAAGCTGTGCCCTTTGGAAGGTGCCGGCGCTCTGTGCTGAAATTGGTCAACAGCAAGTCCGTGCGCCCTTCGTTGACATGGACTATTCCTCGTGCGACTGAAATGCCGTGAGTGAAAAGCAGCGAGGTTATTCGGTCTGCCACTCCTTCACCGTCAAACGGTACGTCACAAACCACTGAAACAAGGACACACGATCGAGGCGGGACAGCTATGTCGTCGTCGTCATTGAGGCGAAAGGAGATGTGTTGCGGCAATAAAGAATCAGTCAGACCAGGACTCTTGGAGAACGAAACCAGGCGGTCCGGGAAGTTGATTACAGCGCCGTGCTCCCTGAGAAAGTCCATTCCTATAATTAAATCTTTGCAGCACGCTGGGAGAACGATGAAAGTCGCGACGAAAGAAGTACCTCCTATGCCGATTCTTGCTGTGCATCGTCCAGTAGGCTGCAGTAATTGACCGCCCGCAGTTCTTATATGCTGTCCCGTCCACGGCGTTTTCACTTTCCTGAGACGAGCGGCGAGGTCTTGACTTATTATGGAAAAGTCGGCACCTGTATCGACTAAGGCCGTCACTTGCTGTCCATCAACAAACACATCAAGGTCGGCGCTCACAATTTCGTCGCTGTTAAAGTTCGTCGGCGTCACGTCGTGCTGTAGCGGCAGTACTGGGGGCTTTTTATCCTCGTGTTGTCGGCCTGCGACCTTACCCCGTGAGGTCGCCGCCTCTAGTTTCCCCGGCGTGGGCTGGGCGACCTCCTCCCACGAAGGTCAGCAAAGGTACGCCGATTCGGTGATGCCGACTGTGCAGGGGATGGAGAGCGTGACCGGTGGCCGAAGTCGGGCTGGTGATGGGGCAGCGACTCGTTATAGGAAGACCGCGTCATTGGAGGGCCTTGGAAATTAGCGTCGTCACGGCGAGCCATGTAGTCGGCGTTGGCGCGGCGACCGTCATACCACGGCCGAGGAGGGCGAAACGCTGTGTCACGGTGCCAGCAATAGCGAGCTATATGGCCTGCACCACCGCAGTTGAAGCAGAGGGGCCGACGATCGACAGTGCGCCAAGCGTCCGTTTTCCGAAATTGCGGGCGTCCCATGGTGTCCTCTTGTGATGGTGATCGAGGCGCGACAAATGATGGCTGGCGGCATGATGGCATCGGAGTCATGGGCAGACGTCTCAAGGCCTCTTGCTGAGGGTGTGACGAAGGTGCGGCTGTAGGCGGCTGGTAGTACGACGCGATAGCTGTGACGGGTGGTGGACGTCGGACAGCATCGGCATAAGTCATCTGACACTGGTCGTAACCAGGATCAGCAGCGGAGAAAGCATGCCTAAGTTCGTCACGAACGACTTCGGCAACGGCCGCCACGGGTGTATCCGTTGTGGGAGTCCAAAGCTTCTGAAGTTCTTCTCGAACAATCTCCCTGATCAGGTCACGTAGGGAGCTCTGATTGTCCAGAGTCATGGAGGCGGCGTTGATTGGGGTGCTAGTGCACAGGCGATCGTACTGCTGGATCTTTGGTGCAGAGCTCGCTCAATGGCAGTTGCTTCCCTTATAAAATCAGCCACAGTACTTGGGGCATTGCGCACAAGTCCGGCGAACAGTTGTTCTTTCACGCCGCGCATAAGGTAGCGTAACTTCTTATCCTCGGACATGTTGGGATCAGCCCTACGACACAGGCGTGTCATGTCCTCGGCAAACATTGCCACAGTTTCGTTAGGTTTCTGAATTCTTAAATCTAGTAACTGTTGAGCACGCTCTCGACGATCGACGCTAGCAAAGGTGTCAATGAGCTGCTGTCGAAAATCATTCCATGTCAAGATACGGCCTTCTCGATTCTCAAGCCACGTGTGAGCGCTGTCATCGAGAGTGAAATATGCGCGGGCAAGCTTTTGTTGAGCATTCCACTGATTGATGTCGGCAACGCGTTCATAGTGGTCAAGCCAATCTTCAACATCTTCATGTGGGGCACCACTGAAGCGATCAGGTACAAGTGGCTGAAGAAGAGTTACCTGTGGCGGATTGGGAGAAAAGGTGCCATGTGCAACCTGTGGCGGGCTGGTGTTGGCCATTGGCAGATGTACGAAAGGCCTGGTAGTCAATTCCTCGAAGGCGGTCAGCTCAGGAGAGAGGCCTAGCAACCGCCGACTGAAGCGGTGGACGGGAGTTGTAACAGGTGACGGCGCGTCAGGACTCGATGAACGGCTCCCAGATTGAGTGTGGAGCATCAGGCAGGGTTGCGGTCCAGCACCTCCACCAGTGTCGCGGTGCACCGTAAACGGACAACCAAGACGTTTTGCAGAAGAGCGAGCAGCCCGTTTTATGCAGCAGCATATACAAGACCATAGATGATGATGATGATGATGATCCTCTACTCATGGCTCATACCCACTCTGGGGGATTGGCCAAGAATTGTAGATATAGACACAAAACACGTCTTCTTCTTCGGTCAGAGTCCCGTTCCGCGAGACTGTCCGAGCCCACATCATCTTCTTCGTTGTCTGCATTAGAGCGGGCGCGGCAATATATATATATATATCCACTGAAAACTGATTGTGCTGTATGTCTATAAAAAGAATCCTAGTGGAGTCATTTCATACACCAAATCATCCAGCATTTTTTCGACCATCACAGATATGGCTGAAAAAATTTCCACATTTTTCTTGAAGTTCGAAACTCGTTCTGCTCGTTTATTTCTGTTGGCCGCCTATTGAGAGTCTGTGGTTCTGCGCCGACTGAGCAAAAGGGCATCAAACAATTTTTTTCAAAGGAAGTTTATGGAATGCACTCAATAAAATGGTATTTCCGCCAACCTAATGAAGTGATGTAACTGTAAAAATAATGACTTATTTAGGTATATCGATTCTTCGAGGAATTTCGGCCCGAGCAAAATTTAATAAAGTTGTGAAGTTTGATATTTTTTTCTAGGAACAAGGCAAACTCAAAGGGTAGAAATAAATTAGGTACTGGTGGCCTGTTCGACATGCTACGAAAGAAAAATAATTTTGTCACTGAAGGTGTAGCAGATCGTCTGAAAAAAAAATATTGGAAATTCACTTTTTTTTAGAAAAGCACTGTATTCAGCGTCAGAAAACTCGCCTTAGACAGACAGACAGACAGACAGACAGACAGACAGACAGACAGATAGATAGATAGATAGAGACAGACAGACAGACAGACAGACAGAGAGATAGATAGATAGACAGAGAGATAGATAGATAGATAGATAGATAGATAGATAGATAGATAGATAGATAGATAGATAGATAGATAGATAGATAGATAGATAGATAGATAGTAGATAGATAGATAGATAGATAGTAGATAGATAGATAGATAGATAGATAGATAGATAGATAGATAGATAGATAGATAGATAGATAGATAGATAGATAGATAGATAGATAGACAGACAGACAGACAGACAGACAGACAGACAGACAGACAGACAGACAGACAGACAGACAGACAGACAGACAGACAGACAGACAGACAGACAGATAGATAGATAGATAGATAGATAGATAGATAGATAGATAGATAGATAGATAGATAGATAGATAGATAGATAGATAGATAGATAGATAGATAGATAGATAGATAGATAGACAGACAGACAGACAGACAGACAGACAGACAGACAGACAGACAGACAGACAGACAGACAGACAGACAGATAGATAGATAGATAGATAGATACGGTCAAGGTCGCAGAAGTTTTCTAAGAAATGCTTTGCCTTTATTATATTCCGCGCAGTTCGCATTTCTTTATTGCGTTACTACGCGCGCGTGCGCGTGTAGGCAAGTGAAAACTGCCGCTATAGCTTTCCTAATCAGTTCGAGAACAACGGTATGCTTCATTGGGGGCTGCAAAAGCGCACGCAATGCGTAAAACATGCGTTACTCCGCGTAAGATCAACAATGCGCAGCTGTAGCCAGTTGTGATTGGACGGCTCACCACTTCGACTACCGTGCATTGTTTTTATATTTTCTGAAGTCACATTGGAACGACTCTCTCAGGCGTAGGACTCCACAGAAAAGCCATTCTGTACGTCTGCCGTAGAAGAGAACTCAGTACTCTCAAGCGTTACCGTTTTTTCGCCAAACATTCAGTATGTACTACCCTGCGTCGGTCATTTTTTACAGCGAAAGCTGTTATGAGATCATTTCAGCAGCTGTTTTTGGCGCCATAGTTCTCCGCCGCCGCCGGTGTCCGTAATCACTATCGCGCGAAATAAGAAAAAAAATTCTAAGATAGAACGGGGTTCGAACCTGCGCCCTCTGGGAGCCCAGTATTCTACTTCAGAGTCGTGCCGGTGCTTGACATTGCCTTGCAAAAAGACACTATACAGGCTTCATGTCGGGAAGGAACCACATTACTATAGACGATTTTCCGCAGCGGCGCACGGGCGCTGCCATGTTGACCACGTGATCGTAACTGGCCTTCCCCCAGCCATTTGCCCCAGCCATTGGGCCAGGAACGCATTGGGCCAGGAAAGCGGCCGTGGCCGTACCATACAAGCTGGTTGCAGCAGGGTGTAAGCAAGTCACATGCTTGCGCAGCAAAACATAGATCTACATGCAATAGCCTCAAAGTGGTAAACGTTGAGACATTTGCGTTTGTTCGGTACTTACCACGCCACAACGATAAGCGATATGTTTATTCTACTTCGTATTTATGGTGTATGCCTTTAATTGTTGTGTTAGCAACCGCCGGTAGCTGGGGTTACAAGCCAACATGGCAGCACCCATGCAGACGGACAGCCCGCTCCGATCCGAACTCGCGCTTGCTACTCGCCCGCTGTCCTCACAGCAACAAATAAATGGCAAAATCGGCCATCGCTTTGTGCCAGCTCACGCTGGAAAAAAAGCGTCAGGTATGCTTTGTCTTTATTATTGCGATCAGCTGTGTTTATTTAGGCATGCCTGCTAAGCCTTGTCTCCGACAATATGATAATGAATCTTGGAAACACTGCAAAATACCGAGGCATTGCTCTCGAAGCTTCAGGACGAGAATTTAAAGCAAATAAATGCGTAGGTTTTAAAATTACGGGCCACACAGCGCAGGAGGAAGACGTGACAAAATTGAGGTGGCAGGAAACTGCATCCACAGGTGCCGCCATGTTTACTTTTCCGGCGCTGCCGTCTGCTCGTTTTTACTCGTGTGCGCGCAAACGCTATGGGAACGCTGTGCAGACGACGCGACGCGGATGGAGACATATTGAGCAGCGCTGCCAAAGGCCATGGCAGGGGGATGGCCATGGAGACGGCCACGGTAGGGGGACGGCCACGGTGCGGTGGCGCCATCTAGTTTTGATTGAACAAAGCAGCTGCGGAAAATCGTCTATATGTGAGATAGCGTGGTAGAAGAGTAAAATAAGAACCAGGCGTCACACAATGCGAATTGTGCAACGAGTAGGTAGTTGAATGCTTCCAACCCATTACAAAGGGCTCTGCCATAATTCTTCAACGTCATCAGGCCCAGCATAAACAAAGTGCGCATAATGCCTCACATGTGTATAGAGGGTAGCACGGCTCTCCGTAGAATCACGAAAAATGACATAGTGGCTGCTTCCCTACTTCACAAAAATTACGATCATTTATACTGTAGTGGGTTCCTCCCAAGGGCTCTTGTATTGGTTGCCAAGGAAGCCCATGATCCATTTCCTCCGGGTCTCAATAATGTTCCTTTCCGCCTCTCTCTCTTTCTCGCGTCAACGTATGTTATACAGCATGGCGGGAGAGTGAAATAGCGACCGGCCGTCACCCACTGCGAATTACGTAACTGGTGGACGTTTAAAGCTTGCAACCCATTACAAAAGGCTCAGTCATAATTCTTCATCGTCATCAGTCGTCGCGTCAACAAAGTGCGCATAATGCCTTACAGATGTGTAGCTGGTACCTCACTTCTCCGCAGAATGACGAATAATGGCGTAGTAGGTGCTTCCCAAGTTCACAAAAATTTTGATTTATGGCGTAGTGGGTACCTTGCTAGGTTACTTGTATTTGTAGCCCCAAGAGAGTTTACAACGGGCTCTAGAAACACCGCTCTTCCAGCCTTCGCTGTGACTGTGCAGCGCTTTCAGCGCAGGCCTGGCGTTTTTTGGAAACACAATGTAGGTGTCGCAATTGGTAGAATTCTGATAGGAGCATTCTTTGTTGAATGGGCTGCTCTCAAGATGTAATCGCTTTTCCGTAGTAGAGTACATAGTACAGTAATTAATTATGGGACGTTTTCAGCGCACACGAGAAAGACGTAAGGGAAGAAGAGAGACAAGGACTGTGTTTGTGATGTGTGCGCTGAAAACATTCGATAAGGAATTCCTATCCACAACTCTCCCAGTTTTCAGCGCTTTTGTAGTACACTAAATCGGCTCAGTTTTGAAATTGCGAAGCATTTGTAACGAACATTTGGCACTTTCAGCGTTTCCTTCCTTCCTTCTAACCGTCCGTCCGTCCGTCCGTCCGTCCGTCCGTCCGTCCGTCCGTCTGTCTGTCTGTCTGTCTGTCTGTCTGTCTGTCTGTCTGTCTGTCTGTCTGTCTGTCCGCCTACCTCTGGGTGCTCTCATGATGGTCTCCTTAACTTGGCGTAGACGAAAATTGACATGGGAGGGTAAGACGACTTGACGAATGTGACTGTCGGATCCTGGCATAAATAACGTGAAAATCCTGTCTCGTACGTCGTCAAACCCTTTCCTCTAGACACGTGTTGCACATACCCTTTAACCACAGGCCGCTGTGTACATACTGGTATGCGCCACAGGTGATCGACAGTTTATATCTACCCAGGAACGGCGAAAACAGACATTGTTAATTTAAAAACGAGAGCGTTAAGAAAAATTGTAGTGGCTTAGCTCGGCGAACAACTAAGACGGTCCCTTGTACATTGGCCTAAGACGACTTCAAGGCAAAAGCCATCTTTTCTTTCTTCTCAGTCGCTTGTATTGTATGTTGCGAAAGTGAGCATAACAAGAAGCAATCGAGGAAAAAAAAAGAAACTTAAATATACGCCACACGCCAACACTTATGAGGTAAGCCGAAAACACCCTTCGTCTGAAGTGCGTTACTATGGGGTGACGTCCTCAATAAAGCACTGCTTAGTAGACGATGGGCTCAGCTGAGCGCGCTTGGCCGGCACACGCTTACCCTCGCCTTATTTGCAACTTCGCTTTGTCGCATGGCGCAGAGGCACAGAAATATCGCCGCTCGCACAAACTGGGCGCTAGACAACGCTATTTGCAGACCCAGACAACGCTATTGCACCTCAACAGCTCGGGGTCAAGTGACCCAAGTTGAAACGTCATATATGATGTCATTGGTTAAAGCGATCGGCTTCAACTGGCTATGTCTTATTGTGACTACGTCTTGTCAAGCGACTCCCAGGCCACGTGATAAAAAAAGGAAGGCGTGTTTTGTTGCGATCATGGTTCGCGTGCACAAGAGCAAGTTATCCTCCTTTCTTGTGATTGTCATCTACGCTTCCACGCTGCGCGCCCTGGCGGATTAAAGAGCTTGGTGAAGGAAGCCCGCGTAATCGAAGTCACTCCACTGAGCCGCTCATGGACTTGTCATGTGTCGTTGCGTAGGAATGAAAGTAACGAGTGCTGTCGAGGGGAGTGCCAAGTGTGTTGTGTCACAGGTTGTGTGTAGGGAGCCTACACGAACGGGCGGTCATGCAGGCTCCCTAGATGTGTGGCGCTATGAACGCCAGGGCACGCGATAGCGTGCCCTGGCGGCAAGTAACAGGTACGTTTGCCGGCATTTTCTGCTACCGCTGTTAGCGCCGTATGCTTTGCATCGAAGGAATCTGCTGAAGTCTACTGAATCTACTGAAGTACAGGTGTTCAGTTTGCTGACCAGTGACCTGTACTGTACTGTACTGCGTTACGTACCCACACGGCAACATACCCGACTCGCCAGTGAGACGAGCACTCGCTGTGGTCCCTGCTATGTGATCTAGTGGTTATGGTGCTTGGCTGGTGATGCGAAGGTCGCGGGACGGAATCTGCGGCGGTAGCGTTTTCGATGGAGGCAAATACGTATGAGACCTGTGTGGTGAGATTTAAGTGCATGTTAAGTTTACCCCCAGGTGGTCGAAATTACCGCAGCCCCCCACTACGGTGTTCCTCATAATCTTATCTGCTGTTGGGGCTTTAAACCCCAACAAATATTACTCTTTGGTCCAGTTGCGATGCGGCATGAAGAGGTGCAAAGGAAAACGGGGTAACGTGGCGCAATGTAGCAAGCTAAAGGAAGAAGCAGAAGACCGTAAATGAATTTATCCCGGGGCTCCTTCTAGGTGCTCTAGTTCTTGATCTGTCTTCGCGAACCCAAACCAGTTGAGTTCGCCACTCTCAACGCCCAGGAGATGCGATCGTACGATTGCTTCATCGCATAGCGATGAAGAACTATCAATATCTACCATAATCAAGCCGCCAACGAACTACGCAGCGTGGATGACGACCACAAGAATGTAAGATAACTTGATTTCGTGCACGCGAACCATGATGGCAACAAAACGCGCCTTCCTTTTTTTTTATCACGTGACCTCAGAGTCGCTTGACAACGTAGTCACAATAAGACATAGCCGGTTGAAGCCGATCGCTTTAAAAAATGACGTCATATGTGACGTTGCAACGTGGGTCACGTGACCCCGAGCTGTTGAGGTGCAAATAGACTATCGCGCACAAGCTGGTTAAAAGAGATGGGAGGTTGACACAGCAACTTCTCGGGGGCCTCTGGCAGATGAAAACTCTCCAGGCGCGCTATGAACAAATTCTCTGGTGGAAATATTCCGTAGAGCCGAGCGGCATTACCCGTGGTAGAGACTACTTGTTTCCGTATACCTATCAGTTAGCTTTAGCCAGAGGATTTGAAAGAGCGAGCGACGCGTTACCGTGTTTGCACGTTTGTTGTCACGGTGCTACCGACAACTGGCAACGCCTGTTCTGAAATAAGTTATACGCTGATGGGCGCCATGAAAAGCGTCAGGAACCCTCCTTAAATTTCCGTTAGCGCGAATGAACTCGAACGTGCAGTATACAATTCAGGCCGTAGCTCAAAGAATCACACGGACGGCGAAAGAGCAAGACAGGTCACGGCGCTTGAGCACTACACGGCGCAATTACAGCGGTCGACGCGCGTTAAGCCGAGATACGCAGTACCGCGAGGGATATAAAGGTAAGGATTCCGACCTTGATGTCGGAAACTGCGGCATTCGAGAAAGCGGTGCCGTGGCCGAGACCGCCACTGTGCCACACTAAGCAGCTTAAAACCACATTTTCTTCGAGCGAACAACAAGAACGGAGGCCTCCGACGTTCAGACGTGCGAACGATCCTACTTCGACAGTTGATCTGAGGTCGTTTTATGAGACTATCACTGTCGGCGACCGTGTCGCTCTGCGTGACGCAATATGTCGCGCGTTTGATGACTGCAGCGACTTTTTGCGCGCCTTTCTACGAGCAGCTATTCAGCGCGTACTGATAGCGGTACTGTGGCTCTCATTTCGAACTGAGGGACGTGGCCTTTGGTTTAGCATAGTGGCGGCGCAGGCGAACGATTTGCGGAAAGCTTGTTCACAAATGTGCAACTTCTCTCATACGGAAATGTGTTTACCTTGAGCGTAGAAGAACAAAATGAATGACAAGCTGCCTTTAATATTTTTTTTTTGCTGCATCCTCTCTATTTTTCTTTTTTTAACTAACTGTGCCATGTACAGTGCTCGGCGAGTTTGAAGCGCTATAGTCGTATCGCGTTACTGCTGGCTTTGAAGGAGAGGGCGTTCGTGACGCATGGTGACTACATCCGGTAAACAGTCGTTCAATCTGTGGTCCTCGGTGGATCCGGCGGAGCGCTCTAGTCCTCATTAACGCGTGCCACACAGCCCCAGCCGCTTCGTGCAGCGTGGCACGTCAGCGCAGTAGTTTCAATCCACGGCAAGCAACGCTCCGCTGGCGTCAGCAATAAACGCAGTCTGAACGTTTGTCTACCAGATGCAGTCGCCTTGCGTCTCTCAGCGCCGGCAGCCACGCGCTCCGAGCATCGCGTCTCAGTCGCCCGGCACCAATCACCCTTGCAATTTTTTTAACAGTATCGCGGGAGCGCTGAGCGAGGCATATGGTAGCGTCCAGCATTCTCGAATGGTAACGAGATCTGTCGAAGATGCGCAAGCGCAGAAAGCATGCTGAAATGGCAGCGCCGTCCGCTACACTGATGCTCAAAAAGAGCGACATCAGTGGGCGTATCTCGGCTTCCTTGACCGTCATGCTTTCCAGGTGGATGTGAATGGCATGAAGGTGTGCGAATGTTCGAAAATTTCGAATATCGAATGGTGCACGATGGAATAGTGTATATAAGAAATACGGAATATATTTCGAACAACAAGCACCGATGAAAAAGCCTCAAAGGAACGAAACGTTTGGACAGAGAAGGGTTATGTCACTGGTCTAAATCATCCAATTATCAAGATGCATGTAGCCCAAAGTTCTGCGGGATATATCGGCGCTATATTGTTCACAGGATGAAGGCGTATTCGCCTAAAGCTCCGGTGTACGTCGCAAACTGGCGGAGTCATCAATTCAATATTTTTACCACTACATTCATGGTGATGTTGACTCATGAGTTTTGCTTAATATTTACGTATCAGGTTTATTTAAAAGCAATTGACAAAGTGCCACCTTGAATACTGTAGTTACTGCTGTACTTCAACCTGCAGTTACAAAATATTTCTACGGCTCAAGTTGCTCCTCTATGCGACCTTGCTTCAGTTTACATGATTCTGGTATTTTTTTATGGGTTAAAAGTAATCATAATGTTCCTTTTGCAAAGCTTGTGGATATTTGTTTCAATAAAATGGTGTGAAATTCATGGGCTGTTTCGAAAATGGTTACTATTCGAAAAGTATTCGAATAGTATTCCGTTCGTGCTCGTATTCAATTCAGTACTAAAATTCACTATTCGCGAACCTCTAATATGGCATTAATTAAAAAAGAACAAGAAAAAAAAAAGCGACTGATAACGCACCAGAAAGCACCTGTATCGAATGCGAATAGCAGAAGAGCACAGCCGAGGACACTTGCACTTGGCTGCGCATGCGCACACTGTTCTGCCGTTTCTCCGATGTGCTCCGTTGTATGGCGCGGTTTACTGAAAGGCCTCTGGTCCCCCGGCTTGCGTCGGATGACGGCGCAAATGCACGCTGCTGGACGATCACTTCTGAGGAGATAAGGCGTCCGATACTGAGGGCGCCGACGTGGAAGTAATCGCGGGAGGAGAAGAGGTCTTGTTCTTCAAGCGCACGCTTGAGAGCAGCGCGATAGCTATCGTAAGCGCTCCGTGACTAGGCTGTCTTTTTATCTCATATCTCGAGGCCTTTTTGCAACACGGTAAAAGAAAGGAGTAAGTGAGAGCTGTCGCGCGGGAAACAATTCACTCGGTGGTTTATGAAGGTGCACTGCAAATACGCGTACCGTATGTGTGTCTTGAGCCAATAAGTGAAACGTTGGCCAATTTAGCACAATTAATGAGTTAAGAAGAAAATAAAAAATCACCAGGCCTGCGCGGACAGCGCAGCGAAGTCACAGCGAAAGCTGGAAAAAACGGCATTTCTAGAGCCCGTTATACACTCTCTTGCAGTTGCTGATACAAGTACTATAACAAGGTACCACCTACGCCATAAATCATAATTTTCTGGAAGTCGGGGTTGGGAAGCACCCACTACGCCAGTATTCGTCATTCTACGGAGAAGGGACGTACCAGCTACACATCTGTAAGTATTACGTGCACTTTGTTGGTGCGATGCCTGATGACGATGAAGAATAATGGCTGACCACTTTGTAATGGCTTCGAAGCTTTAAACGACACACTAGCTACGTAATTCGGAGTGTGTGACGCCAGGTCGCTATTTCACTCTCCCACCACGCTATATAATATATGTTAACGTTAGAATGAGAGAGAGGGGGGGAAAGAACTGTATTGAGACCCTGAGGAAATTGATCATGGGGGCCTTATGAGCTTCCTTGGCAACCAATAGTGGTGCACTTGCGAGGAACCCACTATACTAAACATCACAACTTTTGTGATGTAGGGAAGCAGCCACTATGCCATTTTTCGTCATTCTGCGGAGAACCATGGTACCCACACAACACCTGTAAGGCATTATGTGCACTTTGTTGATGCTGCGCCTGATGACGATAAAGAATTATGGCAGATGCTTTTGTAATGGGTGTGAAGCATTCAACAACCCACTCGTTGCGCAATTCGCATTATTTGAAGGCATGTTACAGAATTCGCGCTGTTTGACGCCGGATCATTATTTTACTCTTCTACAACGCATTATTTCATATGCTAATGTGGTTCCTTCCCGTCATGGAGGCGGGAAGACATCGGAGCAATGGAAGGCCTACGCCAACGACGACGTGCCCGTAGATCTATGAAAGGTATGAACGCTTGGTTTCAACGCGAAGTTCCTTCTCTGCAGTTTGGACATCCGTGCTGTAGCTGTGTGTCTCTGTGGTTCAACTCAAACCTCACTGCGCTGAGAATCAACGTAGACACAACCTAGCATCACCTAGAACCCTCTATGCTAAAAATCATAACTTTTGTGAAGTAGGGAAGCAGCCACTATGCCATTTTTTCGTCATTCTGCGGAAAATCATGGTACCCACTGAACACCTGTAAGGCATTATGTGCACTTTGTTGATGCTGCGCCTGATGACGATAAAGAATTATGGCAGATGCCTTTGTTATGGGTGTGAAGCATTCAACAACCCACTCGTTGCACAATTCGCATTATTTGAAGCCATGTTACAGAATTCGCGCTGTGTGACGCCGGATCATTATTTTACTTTTCTACCACGCATTATTACATATGCTAATGTGGTTCCTTCCCGACATGGAGGTGGGAAGACCTCGGAGCAATGGAAGGCGTACGCCAACGACGACGTGCCCGTAGATCTTCTATGAGACGTGTGAACGCTTGGTTTCAACGCGAAGTTCCGTCTCTGCAGTTTGGACATGCGTGCCGTATCTCTGACTCTCTGTGGCTCAACTCGAACCTCTCTGCGCTGAGAATCAACGTAGACGCAACCTAGCATCACCTAGCTAATAAAGTCTAGCAACGACCTAGAAGCAACCTGGAAACAAGCAGATTTGTCTTCAGAATTGTCTATAGCTTCGCTCTTTCAAGCTTTGGGCGGCTTATCGCAATCTTCGCCAATTTTATAATAGGGAAGCTGTTCTTAGTCGAGGCTTTCGTGTCCGGGGTCGGCGTAGAAGTGATCTCGTGGTCTTGCAGTGTGGCGAGAGTCACGCTCTCTAGGAAGGGTAGGGCTGCGCCGTGTTGCGAGAGGCGAGAGCGTGCTGCGAGATCACCCACGGGCTTAGAAGCGCAACACTTCTGTTGCTACAGGTAGCAAAGACTGGCATGCGTGAAAAAATAAAATGCAACAATGAACGCCAAAAATGAAATGTGATAACATGAAATGACAAGTGACCTCGAGAAAGGATGAAAATGTCATGTGAGAAACGGCTCATCGTCGAGATGTCCGCGATTGAGAGAGCATCAATTATGGCAAAACGCCACATTTTTGGAAAACGGCCGCATATGCGTGCACCTGCACTTCTGTACACTGGAGCTCCCGGAGCTGACACCGGGAGGTCACACCGACAACGCCATAACGACACTTCTGATGCCATAAAAGCTTCTCTTGAAAAAAAAAACATCAACTCGAGAAAGTACATTTATGAAAATATTAACGAGTTTTATAGCTTGGTCTTGGCGTAGCCAATCCGATTGGCAAACACCCCGCCCCCCGAATTTACTTAGTTTGGCATATGTATATATAACGTAAACATACAAACACACGCCTGAACATACATAAAGTATGGTTAAACGCCCCCTGACCTCTTTATTCCCCCAATAAAAGGATCCCGGCTATGCTCCTAAACTGTAGGTAATTAATTAAATTATTGCTGAATGAATGAATGAATGAATTAATTAATTATTTTATTTATTTATTTAATATTTTTTGACCCCTTATCAACCGTTGCTCTTCTAAGTTTGATACTGGAGGCTTGATAAGCGCGCCTGGTACATCAGGTTTTGTGCGCTGTCATTTGTGCGCCGTCAGAACGAACCGAGACACTCACACACATTACCAGAAGGTATAATAAATATTTTCTTTCGTTGTCCCT